>NW_026871254.1:300000-579926 GCF_028564815.1 Eubalaena glacialis
ATGGGTCTCAAATCTCCAGGTACAAGGGCATCTTCCTACATCCAAACATGCATGTGAAACCCAGAAGATGGTATGCCGTGAGATCGGGAAAGGTTTCTAAAACGCACCTCATTTCTCCTCTCCTTGTGCTCGGGTTCCCCATTCCAGCCGCTTGATTCACCATCTCCCTACTTGGAGAATCAGCATCTTTAAACTCCTGTATCGTACAGGTTGCAATTTTCCTGAGGATGAACGGGAAGACGGGCAACCAACGAGAGACTAGCCCTAGGTGTTGGGACAGGCACAGGTCACTCCATTTTCCCATCAGGAAGAAGAATGAACCACAGGCTCAGCCTGCCCCCCAGAACCAAAATAGGGCCTGAAGCAATCCTGCGCTTTTGCGGCCAGCTCCCAAAAAAGCGAGTAGACAAATGGAGCTCAGGGGCACTGCAATTCACAAACGTGCAGAGTTATAAATGAGAACTCTCGTCCACAAATATATTGAGGGAAGGCAACGAAGAGGATTTGAAAGTAAGGCAGATTTTCAGGAAACAGATTTCAGGATGTAGATTCGACTCGCCTGTAAAGCACATGAAAAGCGGCAAAACGTTGACAATGATGCCCTTGGCCAAAAAGGGCGTATGCGTTTTTTCCTGAATATATTCAGGAAAAAACGCATACGCCCTTTTTGGCCAACCAAGCAAGCCGGAAGGGCAAATCAGCGCTACAAAGAAGTCTCGCTTGCCCTCGGTCAAAAGGGCCATGCTGAAAAAAGTGTAAAAACCACAAAAGCAGGACAGGCCATGGAGACATGCGAGCCGTGCTAAGCTGATGGGCGGGATGTAAATTGCCCACAGGCACTCTGGAGAAGTGTACGGTGTGTCCTGAAACAAGTAATAAACACAGCTTAGAGAGCATAGGGCACTTCCACTCATGGGCGTATAAATTGGGAAAACTAAAAATCAACAAGACACAGGCACCCCAAAATTTACAGCTGCTCTGTTTCCAAGAACCTCCACTTCGGTACACCTTCAATATCCCAGGAAAGAGAAAAATGGATAAACCAATGGTGGTAATTGGCACAATGGAATGTCACTCAGCCATGAAATCAATGTCATAAGGCTAGTTAGCAGCATGATGAGTGGATTTAGGTACGATGATTCTAAGTGAAATAAGTCACACAGAAAAAGGCACTTATCCTAAGATATCGCTTATAGAGGGAATGTCAAAATCGCTACACTTGAACTGAATTACAAAACAGAACAGAGTCACACCTTTAGAAGACACACTATGGCTGCTTAACGGGAAAGGTGAGGTGGGGTGATGCATAAAACAAGGGTTTGAAATTAGCTCAGAGACCGCTCCATAAGCCAAATATGTAATAGACAAGGCCTACTCCCTGCTCAGTGAACTGGACTCAACACACCCTAGTCACCACACAAGAATATATCTGAGTAGTAAGAATCTGAAAACCTATGTATCGATATCTCTCTGCAAGTGAATCAAGAGGGTGTAAAGCGGCATCAACACAGCAGGGAAAAGCAGCCAAGCCCGATTCTAAACATAAATTACTTTAAAAAACCCACAAACAAAGACAGTGAAAGAGAGAGAAATTCTTACAAAATCCGTTCAGGGTCTATGATGCAACCTGGATTGACCATATCTAGACCCACAGCTGGATGAGACATAAGGCTGGACACTCTTGGGGCTGAGAGGATTGGTGAGGTTGGGTGAGCAAACGCAGATACTTTAAAGTAAAACTGCGGGGAACACACCCCATGGGTCTCAAATCTCCAGGTACAAGGGAATCTTCCTACATCAAAACATGCATGGGAAACCCAGAAGATGGTATGCCATGAGATCAGGAAAGGTTTCTAAAACGCACCTCATTTCTCCTCTCCTTGTGCACAAGTTCGCCATTCCAGCCACTTGACTAAACATCTCCCTAATTGGAGAATCTGCACCTTTAACCTCCTGTTTCGTCCAGGTTGCAATTTGTCCTGAGGATGAAGGGGAAGACGGGGAAACAACGAGAGACTAGCCCTAGGTGTTGGGACAGGCACAGGTCACTCCATTTTCCCATCAGGAAGAAGAATGAACCACAGGCTCAGCCTGCCCCCCAGAACCAAAATAGGGCCTGAAGCAATCCTGCATTTTTGGGGCCAGCTCCCAAAAAAGCGAGGAGACAAATGGAGCTCAGGGGCACTGCAATTCACAAACATGCAGAGTTATAAATGAGAACTCTCGTCCACAAATATATTGAGGGAAGGCAACGAAGAGGATTTGAAAGCAAGGCAGATTTGCAGGAAACAGATTTCAGGAGGTAGATTCAACTCGCCTTTAAAGCACATGAAAATTGGCAAAACGTTGACAATGATGCCCTTGGCCAAAAAGGGCGTAGGCGTTTTTTCCTGAATATATTCAGGAAAAAACGCATACGCCCTTTTTGGCCAACCAAGCAAGCCGGAAGGGCAAATCAGCGCTACAAAGAAGTCTCGCTTGCCCTCGGTCAAAAGGGCCATGCTGAACAAACTGTAAAAACCAGAAAAGCAGGACAGGCCATGGAGACATGGGAGCCTTGCTACGCTGATGGGCGGGATGTAAATTGCCAACAGGCACTCTGGAGAAGAGTACGGTGTGTCCTGAAACAAGTAATAAACACAGCGTAGAGAGCATAGGGCACTTCCACTCATGGGCGTATAAATTGGGAAAACTAAAAATCAACAAGACACAGGCACCCTAAAGTTTACGGCTGCTCTGTTGCCAAGAACCTCCGCTTCGGTACACCTTCAATATCCCAGGAAAGAGAAAAATGGATAAAGAAATGGTGGTACTTGGCACAATGCAATATCACTCAGCCATGAAATCAATGTCATAAGGCTAGTTAGCAGCATGATGAGTGGATTTAGGTACGATGATTCTAAGTGAAATAAGTCACACAGAAAAAGGCACTTATCCTAAGATATCGCTTATAGAGGGAATGTCAAAATCGCTACACTTGAACTGAATTACAAACAGAACAGAGTCACACCTTTAGAAGACACACTATGGCTGCTTAACGGGAAAGGTGAGGTGGGGTGATGCATAAAACAAGGGTTTGAAATTAGCTCAGACACCGCTCCATAAGCCAAATATGTAATAGACAAGGCCTACTCCCTGCTCAGTGAACTGGACTCAACACCCCCTAGTCACCGCACAAGAATATATCTGACTAGTATGAATCTGAAAACCTATGTATCGATATCTCTCTGCAAGTGAATCAAGAGGGTGTAAAGCGGCATCAACACAGCAGGGAAAAGCAGCCAAACCCCATTCTAAACATAAATTACTTTAAAAAACCCACAAAACAAAGACAGTGAAAGAGAGAGAAATTCTTACAAAATCCGTTCACGGTCTCTGATGCAACCTGGATTGACCATATCTAGACCCACAGCTGGATGAGACATAAGGCTGGACACTCTTGGGGCTGAGAGGATTGGTGAGGTTGGGTGAGCAAACGCAGATACTTTAAAGTAAAACTGCGGGGAACACACCCCATGGGTCTCAAATCTCCAGGTACAAGGGCATCTTCCTACATCAAAACATGCATGGGAAACCCAGAAGATGGTATGCCATGAGATCGGGAAAGGATTCTAAAACGCACCTCATTTCTCCTCTCCTTGTGCTCGGGTTCGCCATTCCAGCTGCTTGACCAACCATCTCCCTACTTGGAGAATCAGCACCTTTAACCTCCTGATTGTACAGGTTGCAATTTGTCCTGAGGATGAACGGGAAGACGAGGAACCAACGAGAGACGAGCCCTAGGTGTTGGGACAGGCGTAGGTCACTCCATTTTCCCATCAGGAAGAAGAATGAACCACAGGCTCAGCCTGCCCCCCAGAACCAAAATAGGGCCTGAAGCAATCCTGCGCTTTTGCGGCCAGCTCCCAAAAAAGCGAGGAGACAAATGGAGCTCAGGGGCACTGCAATTCACAAACGTGCAGAGTTATAAATGAGAACTCTCGTCCACAAATATATTGAGGGAAGGCAACGAAGAGGATTTGAAAGCAAGGCAGATTTGCAGGAAACAGATTTCAGGAGGTAGATTCGACTCGCCTTTAAAGCACATGAAAAGCGGCAAAACGTTGACAATGATGCCCTTGGCCAAAAAGGGCGTATGCGTTTTTTCCTGAATATATTCAGGAAAAAACGCATACGCCCTTTTTGGCCAACCAAGCAAGCCGGAAGGGCAAATCAGCGCTACAAAGAAGTCTCGCTTGGCCTCGGTCAAAAGGGCCATGCTGAACAAAGTGTAAAAACAAGAAAAGCAGGACAGGCCATGGAGACATGGGAGCCTTGCTACGCTGATGGGCGGGATGTAAATTGCCAACAGGCACTCTGGAGAACAGTACGGTGTGTCCTGAAACAAGTAATAAACACAGTGTAGAGAGCATAGGGCACTTCCACTCATGGGCGTATAAATTGGGAAAACTAAAAATCAACAAGACACAGGCACCCCAAACTTTACGGCTGCTCTGTTGCCAAGAACCTCCGCTTTGGTACACCTTCAATATCCCAGGAAAGAGAAAAATGGATAAAGAAATGGTGGTACTTGGCACAATGGAATATCACTCAGCCATGAAATCAATGTCATAAGGCTAGTTAGCAGCATGATGAGTGGATTTAGGTACGATGATTCTAAGTGAAATAAGTCACACAGAAAAAGGCACTTATCCTAAGATATCGCTTATAGAGGGAATGTCAAAATCGCTAAACTTGAACTGAATTACAAAACAGAACAGAGGCACACCTTTAGAAGACACACTATGGCTGCTTAACCGGAAAGGTGAGGTGGGGTGATGCATAAAACAAGGGTTTGAAATTAGCTCAGACACCGCTCCATAAGCCCAATATGTAATAGACAAGGCCTACTCCCTGCTCAGTTAACTGGACTCAACACCCCCTAGTCACCGCACAAGATTATATCTGATTAGTATGAATCTGAAAACCTATGTATCGATATCTCTCTGCAATTGAATCAAGAGGGTGTAAAGCGGCATAAACACAGCAGGGAAAAGCAGCCAAACCCCATTCTAAACATACATTACTTTAAAAAACCCACAAAGCAAAGACAGTGAAAGAGAGAGAAATTCTTACAAAATCCGTTCAGGGTCTCTGATGCAACCTGGATTGACCATATCTAGACCCACAGCTGGATGAGACATAAGGCTGGACACTCTTGGGGCTGAGAGGATTGGTGAGGTCGGGTGAGCAAATGCAGATACTTTAAAGTAACACCGCGGGGTACCCACCCCATGGGTCTCAAATCTCCAGGTACAAGGGAATCTTCCTACATCAAAACATGCATGGGAAACCCAGAAGATGGTATGCCATGAGATCGGGAAAGGTTTCTAAAACGCACCTCATTTCTCCTTTCCTTGTGCTCGGGTTCGCCATTCCAGCCACTTGACTAACCATCTCCCTAATTGGAGAATCAGCACCTTTAACCTCCTGTTTCGTCCAGGTTGCAATTTGTCCTGAGGATGAAGGGGAAGACGGGGAAACAACGAGAGACTAGCCCTAGGTGTTGGGACAGGCACAGGTCACTCCATTTTCCCATCAGGAAGAAGAATGAACCACAGGCTCAGCCTGCCCCCCAGAACCAAAATAGGGCCTGAAGCAATCCTGCGCTTTTGCGGCCAGCTCCCAAAAAAGCGAGGAGACAAATGGAGCTCAGGGGCACTGCAATTCACAAACGTGCAGAGTTATAAATGAGAACTCTTGTCCACAAATATATTGAGGGAAGGCAACGAAGAGGATTTGAAAGCAAGGCAGATTTGCAGGAAACAGATTTCAGGAGGTAGATTCGACTCGCCTTTAAAGCACATGAAAAGCGCCAAAACGTTGACAATGAGGCCCTTGGCCAAAAAGGGCGTATGCGTTTTTTCCTGAATATATTCAGGAAAAAACGCATACGCCCTTTTTGGCCAACCAAGCAAGCCGGAAGGGCAACTCAGCGCTACAAAGAAGTCTCGCTTTCCCTCGGTCAAAAGGGCCATGCTGAAGAAAGTGTAAAAACCAGAAAAGCAGGACAGGCCATGGAGACATGGGAGCCTTGCTACGCTGATGGGCGGGATGTAAATTGCCAACAGGCACACTGGAGAAGTGTACGGTGTGTCCTGAAACAAGTAATAAACACAGCGTAGAGAGCATAGGGCACTTCCACTCATGGGCGTATAAATTGGGAAAACTAAAAATAAACAAGACACAGGCACCCCAAACTTTACGGCTGTTCTGTTGCCAAGAACCTCTGCTTCGGTACACCTTCAATATCCCAGGAAAGAGAAAAATGGATAAACAAATGGTGGTACTTGGCACAATGGAATATCACTCAGCCATGAAATCAATGTCATAAGGCTAGTTAGCAGCATGATGAGTGGATTTAGGTAAGATGATTCTAAGTGAAATAAGTCACACAGAAAAAGGCACTTATCCTAAGATATCGTTTATAGAGGGAATGTCAAAATCGCTACACTTGAACTGAATTACAAAACAGAACAGAGGCACACCTTTAGAAGACACCCTATGGCTGCTTAACCGGAAAGGTGAGGTGGGGTGATGCATAAAACAAGGGTTTGAAATTAGCTCAGAGACCGCTCCATAAGCCAAATATGTAATAGACAAGGCCTACTCCCTGCTCAGTTAACTGGACTCAACACCCCCTAGGCACCGCACAAGAATATATCTGACTAGTATGAATCTGAAAACCTGTGTATTGATATCTCTCTGCAAGTGAATCAAGAGGGTGTGAAGCGGCATAAACGCAGCAGGGAAAAGCAGCCAAACCCCATTCTAAACATACATTACTTTAAAAAACCCACAAAGCAAAGACAGTGAAAGAGAGAGAAATTCTTACAAAATCCGTTCAGGGTCTCTGATGCAACCTGGATTGACCATATCTAGACCCACAGCTGGATGAGACATAAGGCTGGACACTCTTGGGGCTGAGAGGATTGGTGAGGTTGGGTGAGCAAACGCAGATACTTTAAAGTAATACCGCGGGGTACACACCCCATGGGTCTCAAATCTCCAGGTACAAGGGCATCTTCCTACATCCAAACATGCATGTGAAACCCAGAAGATGGTATGCCGTGAGATCGGGAAAGGTTTCTAAAACGCACCTCATTTCTCCTCTCCTTGTGCTCTGGTTCCCCATTCCAGCCGCTTGATTCACCATCTCCTTACTTGGAGAATCAGCATCTTTAAACTCCTGTATCGTACAGGTTGCAATTTTCCTGAGGATGAACGGGAAGACGGGCAACCAACGAGAGACTAGCCCTAGGTGTTGGGACAGGCACAGGTCACTCCATTTTTCCATCAGGAAGAAGAATGAACCACAGGCACAGCCTGCCCCCCAGAACCAAAATAGGGCCTGAAGCAATCCTGCGCTTTTGCGGCCAGCTCCCAAAAAAGCGAGTAGACAAATGGAGCTCAGGGGCACTGCAATTCACAAACGTGCAGAGTTATAAATGAGAACTCTCGTCCACAAATATATTGAGGGAAGGCAACGAAGAGGATTTGAAAGTAAGGCAGATTTTCAGGAAACAGATTTCAGGATGTAGATTCGACTCGCCTGTAAAGCACATGAAAAGCGGCAAAACGTTGACAATGATGCCCTTGGCCAAAAAGGGCGTATGCGTTTTTTCCTGAATATATTCAGGAAAAAACGCATACGCCCTTTTTGGCCAACCAAGCAAGCCGGAAGGGCAAATCAGCGCTACAAAGAAGTCTCGCTTGCCCTCGGTCAAAAGGGCCATGCTGAAAAAAGTGTAAAAACCAGAAAAGCAGGACAGGCCATGGAGACATGGGAGCCTTGCTACGCTGATGGGCGGGATATAAATTGCCAACAGGCACTCTGGAGAAGTGTACGGTGTGTCCTGAAACAAGTAATAAACACAGCTTAGAGAGCATAGGGCACTTCCACTCATGGGCGTATAAATTGGGAAAACTAAAAATCAACAAGACACAGGCACCCCAAAATTTACAGCTGCTCTGTTTCCAAGAACCTCCACTTCGGTACACCTTCAATATCCCAGGAAAGAGAAAAATGGATAAACAAATGGTGGTAATTGGCACAATGGAATGTCACTCAGCCATGAAATCAATGCCATAAGGCTAGTTAGCAGCATGATGAGTGGATTTAGCGACGATGATTCTAAGTGAAATAAGTCACACAGAAAAAGACACTTATCCTAAGATATCGCTTATAGAGGGAATGTCAAAATCGCTACACTTGAACTGAATTACAAAACAGAACAGAGTCACACCTTTAGAAGACACACTATGGCTGCTTAACGGGAAAGGTGAGGTGGGGTGATTCATAAAACAAGGGTTTGAAATTAGCTCAGAGACCGCTCCATAAGCCAAATATGTAATAGACAAGGCCTACTCCCTGCTCAGTGAACTGGACTCAACACACCCTAGTCACCACACAAGAATATATCTGAGTAGTAAGAATCTGAAAACCTATGTATCGATATCTCTCTGCAAGTGAATCAAGAGGGTGTAAAGCGGCATCAACACAGCAGGGAAAAGCAGCCAAGCCCCATTCTAAACATAAATTACTTTAAAAAACCCACAAAACAAAGACAGTGAAAGAGAGAGAAATTCTTACAAAATCCGTTCAGGGTCTCTGATGCAACCTGGATTGACCATATCTAGACCCACAGCTGGATGAGACATAAGGCTGGACACTCTTGGGGCTGAGAGGATTGGTGAGGTTGGGTGAGCAAACGCAGATACTTTAAAGTAAAACTGCGGGGAACACACCCCATGGGTCTCAAATCTCCAGGTACAAGGGCATCTTCCTACATCAAAACATGCATGGGAAACCCAGAAGATGGTATGCCATGAGATCGGGAAAGGATTCTAAAACGCACCTCATTTCTCCTCTCCTTGTGCTCGGGTTCGCCATTCCAGCTGCTTGACCAACCATCTCCCTACTTGGAGAATCAGCACCTTTAACCTCCTGATTGTACAGGTTGCAATTTTTCCTGAGGATGAACGGGAAGACGCGGAACCAACGAGAGACGAGCCCTAGGTGTTGGGACAGGCGTAGGTCACTCCATTTTCCCATCAGGAAGAAGAATGAACCACAGGCTCAGCCTGCCCCCCAGAACCAAAATAGGGCCTGAAGCAATCCTGCGCTTTTGCGGCCAGCTCCCAAAAAAGCGAGGAGACAAATGGAGCTCAGGGGCACTGCAATTCACAAACGTGCAGAGTTATAAATGAGAACTCTCGTCCACAAATATATTGAGGGAAGGCAACGAAGAGGATTTGAAAGCAAGGCAGATTTGCAGGAAACAGATTTCAGGAGGTAGATTCGACTCGCCTTTAAAGCACATGAAAAGCGGCAAAACGTTGACAATGATGCCCTTGGCCAAAAAGGGCGTATGCGTTTTTTCCTGAATATATTCAGGAAAAAACGCATACGCCCTTTTTGGCCAACCAAGCAAGCCGGAAGGGCAAATCAGCGCTACAAAGAAGTCTCGCTTGCCCTCGGTCAAAAGGGCCATGCTGAACAAAGTGTAAAAACCAGAAAAGCAGGACAGGCCATGGAGACATGGGAGCCTTGCTACGCTGATGGGCGGGATGTAAATTGCCAACAGGCACTCTGGAGAAGAGTACGGTGTGTCCTGAAACAAGTAATAAACACAGTGTAGAGAGCATAGGGCACTTCCACTCATGGGCGTGTAAATTGGGAAAACTAAAAATCAACAAGACACAGGCACCCCAAACTTTACGGCTGCTCTGTTGCCAAGAACCTCCGCTTCGGTACACCTTCAATATCCCAGGAAAGAGAAAAATGGATAAAGAAATGGTGGTACTTG
The DNA here is from genome assembly GCF_028564815.1 of Eubalaena glacialis. Taxonomy (NCBI): domain Eukaryota; kingdom Metazoa; phylum Chordata; class Mammalia; order Artiodactyla; family Balaenidae; genus Eubalaena; species Eubalaena glacialis. The sequence continues at coordinate 309,849 of NW_026871254.1, forward strand.
GCACAATGGAATATCACTCAGCCATGAAATCAATGTCATAAGGCTAGTTAGCAGCATGATGAGTGGATTTAGGTACGATGATTCTAAGTGAAATAAGTCACACAGAAAAAGGCACTTATCCTAAGATATCGCTTATAGAGGGAATGTCAAAATCGCTAAACTTGAACTGAATTACAAAACAGAACAGAGGCACACCTTTAGAAGACACACTATGGCTGCTTAACCGGAAAGGTGAGGTGGGGTGATGCATAAAACAAGGGTTTGAAATTAGCTCAGACACCGCTCCATAAGCCAAATATGTAATAGACAAGGCCTACTCCCTGCTCAGTGAACTGGACTCAACACACCCTAGTCACCACACAAGAATATATCTGACTAGTAAGAATCTGAAAACCTATGTATCGATATCTGTCTGCAAGTGAATCAAGAGGGTGTAAAGCGGCATAAACACAGCAGGGAAAAGCAGCCAAACCCCATTCTATACATACATTACTTTAAAAAACCCACAAAGCAAAGACAGTGAAAGAGAGAGAAATTCTTACAAAATCCGTTCAGGGTCTCTGATGCAACCTGGATTGACCATATCTAGACCCACAGCTGGATGAGACATAAGGCTGGACACTCTTGGGGCTGAGAGGATTGGTGAGGTCGGGTGAGCAAATGCAGATACTTTAAAGTAACACCGCGGGGTACCCACCCCATGGGTCTCAAATCTCCAGGTACAAGGGAATCTTCCTACATCAAAACATGCATGGGAAAGCCAGAAGATGGTATGCCATGAGATCGGGAAAGGTTTCTAAAACGCACCTCATTTCTCCTCTCCTTGTGCTCGGGTTCGCCATTCCAGCTGCTTGACCAACCATCTCCCTACTTGGAGAATCAGCACCTTTAACCTCCTGATTGTACAGGTTGCAATTTGTCCTGAGGATGAACGGGAAGACGAGGAACCAACGAGAGACGAGCCCTAGGTGTTGGGACAGGCGTAGGTCACTCCATTTTCCCATCAGGAAGAAGAATGAACCACAGGCTCAGCCTGCCCCCCAGAACCAAAATAGGGCCTGAAGCAATCCTGCGCTTTTGCGGCCAGCTCCCAAAAAAGCGAGGAGACAAATGGAGCTCAGGGGCACTGCAATTCACAAACGTGCAGAGTTATAAATGAGAACTCTCGTCCACAAATATATTGAGGGAAGGCAACGAAGAGGATTTGAAAGCAAGGCAGATTTGCAGGAAACAGATTTCAGGAGGTAGATTCGACTCGCCTTTAAAGCACATGAAAAGCGGCAAAACGTTGACAATGATGCCCTTGGCCAAAAAGGGCGTATGCGTTTTTTCCTGAATATATTCAGGAAAAAACGCATACGCCCTTTTTGGCCAACCAAGCAAGCCGGAAGGGCAAATCAGCGCTACAAAGAAGTCTCGCTTGGCCTCGGTCAAAAGGGCCATGCTGAACAAAGTGTAAAAACAAGAAAAGCAGGACAGGCCATGGAGACATGGGAGCCTTGCTACGCTGATGGGCGGGATGTAAATTGCCAACAGGCACTCTGGAGAACAGTACGGTGTGTCCTGAAACAAGTAATAAACACAGTGTAGAGAGCATAGGGCACTTCCACTCATGGGCGTATAAATTGGGAAAACTAAAAATCAACAAGACACAGGCACCCCAAACTTTACGGCTGCTCTGTTGCCAAGAACCTCAGCTTTGGTACACCTTCAATATCCCAGGAAAGAGAAAAATGGATAAAGAAATGGTGGTACTTGGCACAATGGAATATCACTCAGCCATGAAATCAATGTCATAAGGCTAGTTAGCAGCATGATGAGTGGATTTAGGTACGATGATTCTAAGTGAAATAAGTCACACAGAAAAAGGCACTTATCCTAAGATATCGCTTATAGAGGGAATGTCAAAATCGCTAAACTTGAACTGAATTACAAAACAGAACAGAGGCACACCTTTAGAAGACACACTATGGCTGCTTAACCGGAAAGGTGAGGTGGGGTGATGCATAAAACAAGGGTTTGAAATTAGCTCAGACACCGCTCCATAAGCCCAATATGTAATAGACAAGGCCTACTCCCTGCTCAGTTAACTGGACTCAACACCCCCTAGTCACCGCACAAGATTATATCTGATTAGTATGAATCTGAAAACCTATGTATCGATATCTCTCTGCAATTGAATCAAGAGGGTGTAAAGCGGCATAAACACAGCAGGGAAAAGCAGCCAAACCCCATTCTAAACATACATTACTTTAAAAAACCCACAAAGCAAAGACAGTGAAAGAGAGAGAAATTCTTACAAAATCCGTTCAGGGTCTCTGATGCAACCTGGATTGACCATATCTAGACCCACAGCTGGATGAGACATAAGGCTGGACACTCTTGGGGCTGAGAGGATTGGTGAGGTCGGGTGAGCAAATGCAGATACTTTAAAGTAACACCGCAGGGTACCCACCCCATGGGTCTCAAATCTCCAGGTACAAGGGAATCTTCCTACATCAAAACATGCATGGGAAACCCAGAAGATGGTATGCCATGAGATCGGGAAAGGTTTCTAAAACGCACCTCATTTCTCCTTTCCTTGTGCTCGGGTTCGCCATTCCAGCCACTTGACTAACCATCTCCCTAATTGGAGAATCAGCACCTTTAACCTCCTGTTTCGTCCAGGTTGCAATTTGTCCTGAGGATGAAGGGGAAGACGGGGAAACAACGAGAGACTAGCCCTAGGTGTTGGGACAGGCACAGGTCACTCCATTTTCCCATCAGGAAGAAGAATGAACCACAGGCTCAGCCTGCCCCCCAGAACCAAAATAGGGCCTGAAGCAATCCTGCGCTTTTGCGGCCAGCTCCCAAAAAAGCGAGGAGACAAATGGAGCTCAGGGGCACTGCAATTCACAAACGTGCAGAGTTATAAATGAGAACTCTTGTCCACAAATATATTGAGGGAAGGCAACGAAGAGGATTTGAAAGCAAGGCAGATTTGCAGGAAACAGATTTCAGGAGGTAGATTCGACTCGCCTTTAAAGCACATGAAAAGCGCCAAAACGTTGACAATGAGGCCCTTGGCCAAAAAGGGCGTATGCGTTTTTTCCTGAATATATTCAGGAAAAAACGCATACGCCCTTTTTGGCCAACCAAGCAAGCCGGAAGGGCAACTCAGCGCTACAAAGAAGTCTCGCTTTCCCTCGGTCAAAAGGGCCATGCTGAAGAAAGTGTAAAAACCAGAAAAGCAGGACAGGCCATGGAGACATGGGAGCCTTGCTACGCTGATGGGCGGGATGTAAATTGCCAACAGGCACACTGGAGAAGTGTACGGTGTGTCCTGAAACAAGTAATAAACACAGCGTAGAGAGCATAGGGCACTTCCACTCATGGGCGTATAAATTGGGAAAACTAAAAATAAACAAGACACAGGCACCCCAAACTTTACGGCTGTTCTGTTGCCAAGAACCTCTGCTTCGGTACACCTTCAATATCCCAGGAAAGAGAAAAATGGATAAACAAATGGTGGTACTTGGCACAATGGAATATCACTCAGCCATGAAATCAATGTCATAAGGCTAGTTAGCAGCATGATGAGTGGATTTAGGTAAGATGATTCTAAGTGAAATAAGTCACACAGAAAAAGGCACTTATCCTAAGATATCGCTTATAGAGGGAATGTCAAAATCGCTACACTTGAACTGAATTACAAAACAGAACAGAGGCACACCTTTAGAAGACACCCTATGGCTGCTTAACCGGAAAGGTGAGGTGGGGTGATGCATAAAACAAGGGTTTGAAATTAGCTCAGAGACCGCTCCATAAGCCAAATATGTAATAGACAAGGCCTACTCCCTGCTCAGTTAACTGGACTCAACACCCCCTAGTCACCGCACAAGAATATATCTGACTAGTATGAATCTGAAAACCTGTGTATTGATATCTGTCTGCAAGTGAATCAAGAGGGTGTAAAGCGGCATAAACGCAGCAGGGAAAAGCAGCCAAACCCCATTCTAAACATACATTACTTTAAAAAACCCACAAAGCAAAGACAGTGAAAGAGAGAGAAATTCTTACAAAATCCGTTCAGGGTCTCTGATGCAACCTGGATTGACCATATCTAGACCCACAGCTGGATGAGACATAAGGCTGGACACTCTTGGGGCTGAGAGGATTGGTGAGGTTGGGTGAGCAAACGCAGATACTTTAAAGTAATACCGCGGGGTACACACCCCATGGGTCTCAAATCTCCAGGTACAAGGGCATCTTCCTACATCCAAACATGCATGTGAAACCCAGAAGATGGTATGCCGTGAGATCGGGAAAGGTTTCTAAAACGCACCTCATTTCTCCTCTCCTTGTGCTCTGGTTCCCCATTCCAGCCGCTTGATTCACCATCTCCTTACTTGGAGAATCAGCATCTTTAAACTCCTGTATCGTACAGGTTGCAATTTTCCTGAGGATGAACGGGAAGACGGGCAACCAACGAGAGACTAGCCCTAGGTGTTGGGACAGGCACAGGTCACTCCATTTTTCCATCAGGAAGAAGAATGAACCACAGGCACAGCCTGCCCCCCAGAACCAAAATAGGGCCTGAAGCAATCCTGCGCTTTTGCGGCCAGCTCCCAAAAAAGCGAGTAGACAAATGGAGCTCAGGGGCACTGCAATTCACAAACGTGCAGAGTTATAAATGAGAACTCTCGTCCACAAATATATTGAGGGAAGGCAACGAAGAGGATTTGAAAGTAAGGCAGATTTTCAGGAAACAGATTTCAGGATGTAGATTCGACTCGCCTGTAAAGCACATGAAAAGCGGCAAAACGTTGACAATGATGCCCTTGGCCAAAAAGGGCGTATGCGTTTTTTCCTGAATATATTCAGGAAAAAACGCATACGCCCTTTTTGGCCAACCAAGCAAGCCGGAAGGGCAAATCAGCGCTACAAAGAAGTCTCGCTTGCCCTCGGTCAAAAGGGCCATGCTGAAAAAAGTGTAAAAACCAGAAAAGCAGGACAGGCCATGGAGACATGGGAGCCTTGCTACGCTGATGGGCGGGATGTAAATTGCCAACAGGCACTCTGGAGAAGTGTACGGTGTGTCCTGAAACAAGTAATAAACACAGCTTAGAGAGCATAGGGCACTTCCACTCATGGGCGTATAAATTGGGAAAACTAAAAATCAACAAGACACAGGCACCCCAAAATTTACAGCTGCTCTGTTTCCAAGAACCTCCACTTCGGTACACCTTCAATATCCCAGGAAAGAGAAAAATGGATAAACAAATGGTGGTAATTGGCACAATGGAATGTCACTCAGCCATGAAATCAATGCCATAAGGCTAGTTAGCAGCATGATGAGTGGATTTAGCGACGATGATTCTAAGTGAAATAAGTCACACAGAAAAAGACACTTATCCTAAGATATCGCTTATAGAGGGAATGTCAAAATCGCTACACTTGAACTGAATTACAAAACAGAACAGAGTCACACCTTTAGAAGACACACTATGGCTGCTTAACGGGAAAGGTGAGGTGGGGTGATTCATAAAACAAGGGTTTGAAATTAGCTCAGAGACCGCTCCATAAGCCAAATATGTAATAGACAAGGCCTACTCCCTGCTCAGTGAACTGGACTCAACACACCCTAGTCACCACACAAGAATATATCTGAGTAGTAAGAATCTGAAAACCTATGTATCGATATCTCTCTGCAAGTGAATCAAGAGGGTGTAAAGCGGCATCAACACAGCAGGGAAAAGCAGCCAAGCCCCATTCTAAACATAAATTACTTTAAAAAACCCACAAAACAAAGACAGTGAAAGAGAGAGAAATTCTTACAAAATCCGTTCAGGGTCTCTGATGCAACCTGGATTGACCATATCTAGACCCACAGCTGGATGAGACATAAGGCTGGACACTCTTGGGGCTGAGAGGATTGGTGAGGTTGGGTGAGCAAACGCAGATACTTTAAAGTAAAACTGCGGGGAACACACCCCATGGGTCTCAAATCTACAGGTACAAGGGCATCTTCCTACATCAAAACATGCATGGGAAACCCAGAAGATGGTATGCCATGAGATCGGGAAAGGTTTCTAAAACGCACCTCATTTCTCCTCTCCTTGTGCTCGGGTTCGCCATTCCAGCTGCTTGACCAACCATCTCCCTACTTGGAGAATCAGCACCTTTAACCTCCTGATTGTACAGGTTGCAATTTTTCCTAAGGATGAACGGGAAGACGCGGAACCAACGAGAGATGAGCCCTAGGTGTTGGGACAGGCGTAGGTCACTCCATTTTCCCATCAGGAAGAAGAATGAACCACAGGCTCAGCCTGCCCCCCAGAACCAAAATAGGGCCTGAAGCAATCCTGCGCTTTTGCGGCCAGCTCCCAAAAAAGCGAGGAGACAAATGGAGCTCAGGGGCACTGCAATTCACAAACGTGCAGAGTTATAAATGAGAACTCTCGTCCACAAATATATTGAGGGAAGCAACGAAGAGGATTTGAAAGCAAGGCAGATTTGCAGGAAACAGATTTCAGGAGGTAGATTCGACTCGCCTTTAAAGCACATGAAAAGCGGCAAAACGTTGACAATGATGCCCTTGGCCAAAAAGGGCGTATGCGTTTTTTCCTGAATATATTCAGGAAAAAACGCATACGCCCTTTTTGGCCAACCAAGCAAGCCGGAAGGGCAAATCAGCGCTACAAAGAAGTCTCGCTTGCCCTCGGTCAAAAGGGCCATGCTGAACAAAGTGTAAAAACCAGAAAAGCAGGACAGGCCATGGAGACATGGGAGCCTTGCTACGCTGATGGGCGGGATGTAAATTGCCAACAGGCACTCTGGAGAAGAGTACGGTGTGTCCTGAAACAAGTAATAAACACAGTGTAGAGAGCATAGGGCACTTCCACTCATGGGCGTGTAAATTGGGAAAACTAAAAATCAACAAGACACAGGCACCCCAAACTTTACGGCTGCTCTGTTGCCAAGAACCTCCGCTTCGGTACACCTTCAATATCCCAGGAAAGAGAAAAATGGATAAAGAAATGGTGGTACTTGGCACAATGGAATATCACTCAGCCATGAAATCAATGTCATAAGGCTAGTTAGCAGCATGATGAGTGGATTTAGGTACGATGATTCTAAGTGAAATAAGTCACACAGAAAAAGGCACTTATCCTAAGATATCGCTTATAGAGGGAATGTCAAAATCGCTAAACTTGAACTGAATTACAAAACAGAACAGAGGCACACCTTTAGAAGACACACTATGGCTGCTTAACCGGAAAGGTGAGGTGGGGTGATGCATAAAACAAGGGTTTGAAATTAGCTCAGACACCGCTCCATAAGCCAAATATGTAATAGACAAGGCCTACTCCCTGCTCAGTGAACTGGACTCAACACACCCTAGTCACCACACAAGAATATATCTGACTAGTAAGAATCTGAAAACCTATGTATCGATATCTGTCTGCAAGTGAATCAAGAGGGTGTAAAGCGGCATAAACACAGCAGGGAAAAGCAGCCAAACCCCATTCTAAACATACATTACTTTAAAAAACCCACAAAGCAAAGACAGTGAAAGAGAGAGAAATTCTTACAAAATCCGTTCAGGGTCTCTGATGCAACCTGGATTCACCATATCTAGACCCACAGCTGGATGAGACATAAGGCTGGACACTCTTGGGGCTGAGAGGATTGGTGAGGTCGGGTGAGCAAATGCAGATACTTTAAAGTAACACCGCGGGGTACCCACCCCATGGGTCTCAAATCTCCAGGTACAAGGGAATCTTCCTACATCAAAACATGCATGGGAAACCCAGAAGATGGTATGCCATGAGATCGGGAAAGGTTTCTAAAACGCACCTCATTTCTCCTTTCCTTGTGCTCGGGTTCCCCATTCCAGCCACTTGACTAACCATCTCCCTAATTGGAGAATCAGCACCTTTAACCTCCTGTTTTGTCCAGGTTGCAATTTGTCCTGAGGATGAAGGGGAAGACGGGGAAACACCGAGAGACTAGCCCTAGGTGTTGGGACAGGCACAGGTCACTCCATTTTCCCATCAGGAAGAAGAATGAACCACAGGCTCAGCCTGCCCCCCAGAACCAAAATAGGGCCTGAAGCAATCCTGCGCTTTTGCGGCCAGCTCCCAAAAAAGCGAGGAGACAAATGGAGCTCAGGGGCACTGCAATTCACAAACGTGCAGAGTTATAAATGAGAACTCTCGTCCACAAATATATTGAGGGAAGGCAACGAAGAGGATTTGAAAGCAAGGCAGATTTGCAGGAAACAGATTTCAGGAGGTAGATTCGACTCGCCTTTAAAGCACATGAAAAGCGGCAAAACGTTGACAATGAGGCCCTTGGCCAAAAAGGGCGTATGCGTTTTTTCCTGAATATATTCAGGAAAAAACGCATACGCCCTTTTTGGCCAACCAAGCAAGCCGGAAGGGCAAATCAGCGCTACAAAGAAGTCTCGCTTTCCCTCGGTCAAAAGGGCCATGCTAAAGAAAGTGTAAAAACCAGAAAAGCAGGACAGGCCATGGAGACATGGGAGCCTTGCTACGCTGATGGGCAGGATGTAAATTGCCAACAGGCACTCTGGAGAAGTGTACGGTGTGTCCTGAAACAAGTAATAAACACAGCGTAGAGAGCATAGGGCACTTCCACTCATGGGCGTCTAAATTGGGAAAACTAAAAATCAACAAGACACAGGCACCCCAAACTTTACGGCTGTTCCGTTGCCAAGAACCTCCGCTTCGGTACACCTTCAATATCCCAGGAAAGAGAAAAATGGATAAACAAATGGTGGTACTTGGCACAATGGAATATCACTCAGCCATGAAATCAATGTCATAAGGCTAGTTAGCAGCATGATGAGTGGATTTAGGTACGATGATTCTAAGTGAAATAAGTCACACAGAAAAAGGCACTTATCCTAAGATATCGCTTATAGAGGGAATGTCAAAATCGCTACACTTGAACTGAATTACAAAACAGAACAGAGGCACACCTTTAGAAGACACACTATGGCTGCTTAACCGGAAAGGTGAGGTGGGGTGATGCATAAAACAAGGGTTTGAAATTAGCTCAGAGACCGCTCCATAAGCCAAATATGTAATAGACAAGGCCTACTCCCTGCTCCGTGAACTGGACTCAACACCCCCTAGTCACCGCACAGGAATATATCTGACTAGTATGAATCTGAAAACCTGTGTATTGATATCTCTCTGCAAGTGAATCAAGAGGGTGTAAAGCGGCATAAACGCAGCAGGGAAAAGCAGCCAAACCCCATTCTAAACATACATTACTTTAAAAAACCCACAAAGCAAAGACAGTGAAAGAGAGAGAAATTCTTACAAAATCCGTTCAGGGTCTCTGATGCAACCTGGATTGACCATATCTAGACCCACAGCTGGATGAGACATAAGGCTGGACACTCTTGGGGCTGAGAGGATTGGTGAGGTTGGGTGAGGAAACGCAGATACTTTAAAGTAATACCGCGGGGTACCCACACCATGGGTCTCAAATCTCCAGGTACAAGGGCATCTTCCTACATCCAAACATGCATGTGAAACCCAGAAGATGGTATGCCATGAGATCGGGAAAGGTTTCTAAAACGCACCTCATTTCTCCTCTCCTTGTGCTCGGGTTCCCCATTTCAGCCGCTTGATTCACCATCTACCTACTTGGAGAATCAGCATCTTTAAACTCCTGTATCCTACAGGTTGCAATTTTCCTGAGGATGAACGGGAAGACGGGCAACCAACGAGAGACTAGCCCTAGGTGTTGGGACAGGCACAGGTCACTCCATTTTTCCATCAGGAAGAAGAATGAACCACAGGCTCAGCCTGCCCCCCAGAACCAAAATAGGGCCTGAAGCAATCCTGCGCTTTTGCGGCCAGCTCCCAAAAAAGCGAGGAGACAAATGGAGCTCAGGGGCACTGCAATTCACAAACGTGCAGAGTTATAAATGAGAACTCTCGTCCACAAATATATTGAGGGAAGGCAACGAAGAGGATTTGAAAGTAAGGCAGATTTTCAGGAAACAGATTTCAGGATGTAGATTCGACTCGCCTGTAAAGCACATGAAAAGCGGAAAAACGTTGACAATGATGCCCTTGGCCAAAAAGGGCGTATGCGTTTTTTCCTGAATATATTCTGGAAAAAACGCATACGCCCTTTTTGGCCAACCAAGCAAGCCGGAAGGGCAAATCAGCGCTACAAAGAAGTCTCGCTTGCCCTCGGTCAAAAGGGCCATGCTGAAAAATGTGTAAAAACCAGAAAAGCAGGACAGGCCATGGAGACATGCGAGCCTTGCTACACTGATGGGCGGGATGTAAATTGCCAACAGGCACTCTGGAGAAGTGTATGGTGTGTCCTGAAACAAGTAATAAACACAGCTTAGAGAGCATAGGGCACTTCCACTCATGGGCGTATAAATTGGGAAAACTAAAAATCAACAAGACACAGGCACCCCAAAATTTACAGCTGCTCTGTTTCCAAGAACGTCCACTTCGGTACACCTTCAATATCCCAGGAAAGAGAAAAATGGATAAACAAATGGTGGTAATTGGCACAATGGAATGTCACTCAGCCATGAAATCAATGTCATAAGGCTAGTTAGCAGCATGATGAGTGGATTTAGGTACGATGATTCTAAGTGAAATAAGTCACACAGAAAAAGACACTTATCCTAAGATATCGCTTATAGAGGGAATGTCAAAATCGCTAAACTTGAACTGAATTACAAAACAGAACAGAGGCACCCCTTTAGAAGACACACTATGGCTGCTTAACCGGAAAGGTGAGGTGGGGTGATGCATAAAACAAGGGTTTGAAATTAGCTCAGACACCGCTCCATAAGCCAAATATGTAATAGACAAGGCCTACTCCCTGCTCAGTTAACTGGACTCAACACCCCCTAGTCACCGCACAAGATTATATCTGATTAGTATGAATCTGAAAACCTATGTATCGATATCTCTCTGCAAGTGAATCAAGAGGGTGTAAAGCGGCATAAACACAGCAGGGAAAAGCAGCCAAACCCCATTCTAAACATACATTACTTTAAAAAACCCACAAAGCAAAGACAGTGAAAGAGAGAGAAATTCTTACAAAGTCCGTTCAGGTTCTCTGATGCAACCTGGATTGACCATATCTAGACCCACAGCTGGATGAGACATAAGGCTGGACACTCTTGGGGCTGAGAGGATTGGTGAGGTCGGGTGAGCAAATGCAGATACTTTAAAGTAACACCGCGGGGTACCCACCCCATGGGTCTCAAATCTCCAGGTACAAAGGAATCTTCCTACATCAAAACATGCATGGGAAACCCAGAAGATGGTATGCCATGAGATCGGGAAAGGTTTCTAAAACGCACCTCATTTCTCCTCTCCTTGTGCACAAGTTCGCCATTCCAGCCACTTGACTAACCATCTCCCTAATTGGAGAATCAGCACCTTTAACCTCCTGTTTCGTCCAGGTTGCAATTTGTCCTGAGGATGAAGGGGAAGACGGGGAAACAACGAGAGACTAGCCCTAGGTGTTGGGACAGGCACAGGTCACTCCATTTTCCCATCAGGAAGAAGAATGAACCACAGGCTCAGCCTGCCCCCCAGAACCAAAATAGGGCCTGAAGCAATCCTGCGCTTTTGCGGCCAGCTCCCAAAAAAGCGAGGAGACAAATGGAGCTCAGGGGCACTGCAATTCACAAACGTGCAGAGTTATAAATGAGAACTCTCGTCCACAAATATATTGAGGGAAGGCAACGAAGAGGATTTGAAAGCAAGGCAGATTGGCAGGAAACAGATTTCAGGAGGTAGATTCGACTCGCCTTGAAAGCACATGAAAAGCGGAAAAACGTTGACAATGAGGCCCTTGGCCAAAAAGGGCGTATGCGTTTTTTCCTGAATATATTCAGGAAAAAACGCATACGCCCTTTTTGGCCAACCAAGCAAGCCGGAAGGGCAAATCAGCGCTACAAAGTAGTCTCGCTTTCCCTAGGTCAAAAGGGCCATGCTGAAGAAAGTGTAAAAACCAGAAAAGCAGGACAGGCCATGGAGACATGCGAGCCTTGCTATGCTGATGGGCGGGATGTAAATTGCCAACAGGCACTCTGGAGAAGTGTACGGTGTGTCCTGAAACAAGTAATAAACACAGCGTAGAGAGCATAGGGCATTTCCACTCATGGGCGTATAAATTGGGAAAACTAAAAATCAACAAGACACAGGCACCCCAAACTTTACGGCTGTTCTGTTGCCAAGAACCTCCGCTTCGGTACACCTTCAATATCCCAGGAAAGAGAAAAATGGATAAACAAATGGTGGTACTTGGCACAATGGAATGTCACTCAGCCATGAAATCAATGTCATAAGGCTAGTTAGCAGCATGATGAGTGGATTTAGGTACGATGATTCTAAGTGAAATAAGTCACACAGAAAAAGACACTTATCCTAAGATATCGCTTATAGAGGGAATGTCAAAATCACTACACTTGAACTGAATTACAAAACAGAACAGAGTCACACCTTTAGAAGACACACTATGGCTGCTTAACGGGAAAGGTGAGGTGGGGTGATGCATAAAACAAGGGTGTGAAATTAGCTCAGAGACCTCTCCATAAGCCAAATATGTAATAGACAAGGCCTACTCCCTGCTCAGTGAACTGGACTCAACACCCCCTAGTCACCGCACAAGAATATATCTGACTAGTATGAATCTGAAAACCTATGTATCGATATCTCTCTGCAAGTGAATCAAGAGGGTGTAAAGCGGCATAAACACAGCAGGGAAAAGCAGCCAAGCCCCATTCTAAACATAAATTACTTAAAAAAACCCACAAAACAAAGACAGTGAAAGAGAGAGAAATTCTTACAAAATCAGTTCAGGAGCTCTGATGCCACCTGGATAGACCATATCTAGACCCACAGCTGGATGAGACTTAAGGCTGGACACTCTTGGGGCTGAGAGGATTGGTGAGGTTGGGTGAGCAAACGCAGATACTTTAAAGTAATACTGCGGGGTACCCACCCCATGGGTCTCAAATCTCCAGGTACAAGGGCATCTTCCTACATCAAAACATGCATGGGAAACCCAGAGAATTGTATGCCGTGAGATCGGGAAAGGCTTCTAAAATGCACCTCATTTCTCCTCTCCTTGTGCTCGGATTCGCCATTCTAGCTGCTTGACTAAACATCTCCCTACTTGGAGAATCAGCACCTTTAACCTCCTGTTTTGTACAGGTTGCAATTTGTCCTGAGGATGAAAGGGAAGACGGGCAACCAACGAGAGACTAGCCCTAGGTCTTGGGACAGGCACAGGTCACTCCATTTTACCATCAGGAAGAAGAATGAACCACAGGCTCAGCCTGCCCCCCAGAACCAAAAAGGGCCTGAAGCAATCCTGCGCTTTTGCGGCCAGCTCCCAAAAAAGCGAATAGACAAATGGAGCTCAGGGGCACTGCAATACACAAACGTGCAGAGTTATCAATGATTACTCTCGTCCACAAATATATTGAGGGAAGGCAACGAAGAGGATTTGAAAGCAAGGCAGATTTGCAGGAAACAGATTTCAGGAGGTAGATTCGACTCGCCTTTAAAGCACATGAAAAGTGGCAAAACGTTGACAATGATGCCCTTGGCCAAAAAGGGCGTATGCGTTTTTTCCTGAATATATTCAGGAAAAAAGGCATACGCCCTTTTTGGCCAATCAAGCCAGCCGGAAGGGCAAATCAGCGCTACAAAGAAGTCTCGCTTGCCCTCGGTCAAAAGGGCCATGCTGAAAAAAGTGTAAAAACCAGAAAAGCAGGACAGGCCATGGAGACATGGGAGCCTTGCTACGCTGATGGGCAGGTTGTAAATTGCCAACAGCCACTCTGGAGAAGGGTACGGTGTGTCCTGAAACAAGTAATAAACACAGCTTAGAGTACATAGGGCACTTCCACTCATGGGCGTATAAATTGGGAAAAATAAAAATCAACAAGACACAGGCACCCCAACCTTTACGGCTGCTCTTTTTCCAAAAACCTCCACTTCGGTACACCTTCAATATCCCAGAAAGAGAAAAATGGATAAAGAAATGGTGGTACTTGGCCCAATGGAATATCACTCAGCCATGAAATCAATGTCATAAGGCTAGTTAGCAGCATGATGAGTGGATTTAGCGACGATGATTCTAAGTGAAATAAGTCACACAGAAAAAGACACTTATCCTAAGATATCGCTTATAGAGGGAATGTCAAAATCGCTACACTTGAACTGAATTACAAAACAGAACAGGGTCACACCTTTAGAAGACACACTATGGCTGCTTAACGGGAAAGGTGAGGTGGGGTGATGCATAAAACAAGGGTTTGAAATTAGCTCAGAGACCTCTCCATAAGCCAAATATGTAATAGACAAGGCCTACTCCCTGCTCAGTAAACTGGACTCAACACCGCCTAGTCACCGCACAAGAATATACCTGACTATGAAGAATCTGAAAATCTATGTATCGATATCTCTCTGCAAGTGAATCAAGAGGGTGTAAAGCGGCATAAACGCAGCAGAGAAAAGCAGCCAAGCCCCATTCTAAACATAAATTACTTTAAAAAACCCACAAAACAAAGACAGTGAAAGAGAGAGAAATTCTTACAAAATCCGTTCAGGGTCTCTGATGCAACCTGGATTGACCATATCTAGACCCACAGCTGGATGAGACATAAGGCTGGACACTCTTGGGGCTGAGAGGATTGGTGAGGTTGGGTGAGCAAACCCAGATACTTTAAAGTAACACCGCGGGGTACACACCCCATGGGTCTCAAATCTCCAGGTACAAGGGCATCTTCCTACATCAAAACATGCATGGGAAACCCAGAAGATGGTATGCCGTGAGATCGGGAAAGGTTTCTAAAACGCACCTCATTTCTCCTCTCCTTGTGCTCGGGTTCGCCATTCCAGCCGCTTGACTAACCATCTCCCTACTTGGAGAATCAGCACCTTTAACCTCCTGTTTCGTACAGGTTGCAATCTGTCCTGAGGATGAACGGGAAGACGGGGAACCAACGAGAGACTAGCCCTAGGTGTTGGGACAGGCACAGGTCACTCCATTTTCCCATCAGGAAGAAGAATGAACCACAGGCTCAGCCTGCCCCCCAGAACCAAAAAAGGGCCTGAAGCAATCCTGCGCTTTTGCGGCCAGCTCCCAAAAAAGCGAGTAGACAAATGGAGCTCAGGGGCACTGCAATTCACAAACGTGCAGAGTTATCAATGATAACTCTCGTCCACAAATATATTGAGGGAAGGCAACGAAGAGGATTTGAAAGCAAGGCAGATTTGCAGGAAACAGATTTCAGGAGGTAGATTCGACTCGCCTTTAAAGCACATGAAAAGTGGCAAAACGTTGACAATGATGCCCTTGGCCAAAAAGGGCGTATGCGTTTTTTCCTGAATATATTCAGGAAAAAACGCATACGCCCTTTTTGGCCAACCAAGCAAGCCGGAAGGGCAAATCAGCGCTACAAAGAACTCTCGCTTGCCCTCGGTCAAAAGGGCCATGCTGAACAAACTGTAAAAACCAGAAAAGCAGGACAGGCCATGGAGACATGGGAGCCTTGCTACGCTGATGGGCAGGTTGTAAATTGCCAACAGCCACTCTGGAGAAGGGTACGGTGTGTCCTGAAACAAGTAATAAACACAGCTTAGAGAGCATAGGGCACTTCCACTCATGGGCGTATAAATTGGGAAAACTAAAAATCAACAAGACACAGGCACCCCAAACTTTACGGCTGCTCTGTTTCCAAGAACCTCCACTTCGGTACACCTTCAATATCCCAGAAAGAGAAAAATGGATAAAGAAATGGTGGTACTTGGCCCAATGGAATATCACTCAGCCATGAAATCAATGTCATAAGGCTAGTTAGCAGCATGATGAGTGGATTTAGCGACGATGATTCTAAGTGAAATAAGTCACACAGAAAAAGACACTTATCCTAAGATATCGCTTATAGAGGGAATGTCAAAATCGCTACACTTGAACTGAATTACAAAACAGAACAGAGTCACACCTTTAGAAGACACACTATGGCTGCTTAACGGGAAAGGTGAGGTGGGGTGATGCATAAAACAAGGGTGTGAAATTAGCTCAGAGACCTCTCCATAAGCCAAATATGTAATAGACAAGTCCTACTCCCTGCTCAGTGAACTGGACTCAACACCCCCTAGTCACTGCACAAGAATATATCTGAGTAGTAAGAATCTGAAAACCTATGTATCGATATCTCTCTGCAAGTGAATCAAGAGGGTGTAAAGCGGCATAAACACAACAGGGAAAAGCAGCCAAGCCCCATTCTAAACATAAATTACTTAAAAAAACCCACAAAACAAAGACAGTGAAAGAGAGAGAAATTCTTACAAAATCAGTTCAGGAGCTCTGATGCCACCTGGATAGACCATATCTAGACCCACAGCTGGATGAGACTTAAGGCTGGACACTCTTGGGGCTGAGAGGATTGGTGAGGTTGGGTGAGCAAACGCAGATACTTTAAAGTAATACTGCGGGGTACCCACCCCATGGGTCTCAAATCTCCAGGTACAAGGGCATCTTCCTACATCAAAACATGCATGGGAAACCCAGAGAATTGTATGCCGTGAGATCAGGAAAGGCTTCTAAAATGCACCTCATTTCTCCTCTCCTTGTGCTCGGATTCGCCATTCTAGCTGCTTGACTAAACATCTCCCTACTTGGAGAATCAGCACCTTTAACCTCCTGTTTTGTACAGGTTGCAATTTGTCCTGAGGATGAACGGGAAGACGGGCAACCAACGAGAGACTAGCCCTAGGTCTTGGGACAGGCACAGGTCACTCCATTTTACCATCAGGAAGAAGAATGAACCACAGGCTCAGCCTGCCCCCCAGAACCAAAAAGGGCCTGAAGCAATCCTGCGCTTTTGCGGCCAGCTCCCAAAAAAGCGAATAGACAAATGGAGCTCAGGGGCACTGCAATACACAAACGTGCAGAATTATCAATGATAACTCTCGTCCACAAATATATTGAGGGAAGGCAACGAAGAGGATTTGAAAGCAAGGCAGATTTGCAGGAAACAGATTTCAGGAGGTAGATTCGACTCGCCTTTAAAGCACATGAAAAGTGGCAAAACGTTGACAATGATGCCCTTGGCCAAAAAGGGCGTATGCGTTTTTTCCTGAATATATTCAGGAAAAAAGGCATACGCCCTTTTTGGCCAATCAAGCCAGCCGGAAGGGCAAATCAGCGCTACAAAGAAGTCTCGCTTGCCCTCGGTCAAAAGGGCCATGCTGAAAAAAGTGTAAAAACCAGAAAAGCAGGACAGGCCATGGAGACATGGGAGCCTTGCTACGCTGATGGGCAGGTTGTAAATTGCCAACAGCCACTCTGGAGAAGGGTACGGTGTGTCCTGAAACAAGTAATAAACACAGCTTAGAGTACATAGGGCACTTCCACTCATGGGCGTATAAATTGGGAAAAATAAAAATCAACAAGACACAGGCACCCCAACCTTTACGGCTGCTCTTTTTCCAAAAACCTCCACTTCGGTACACCTTCAATATCCCAGAAAGAGAAAAATGGATAAAGAAATGGTGGTACTTGGCCCAATGGAATATCACTCAGCCATGAAATCAATGTCATAAGGCTAGTTAGCAGCATGATGAGTGGATTTAGCGACGATGATTCTAAGTGAAATAAGTCACACAGAAAAAGACACTTATCCTAAGATATCGCTTATAGAGGGAATGTCAAAATCGCTACACTTGAACTGAATTACAAAACAGAACAGGGTCACACCTTTAGAAGACACACTATGGCTGCTTAACGGGAAAGGTGAGGTGGGGTGATGCATAAAACAAGGGTTTGAAATTAGCTCAGAGACCTCTCCATAAGCCAAATATGTAATAGACAAGGCCTACTCCCTGCTCAGTAAACTGGACTCAACACCGCCTAGTCACCGCACAAGAATATAACTGACTATGAAGAATCTGAAAATCTATGTATCGATATCTCTCTGCAAGTGAATCAAGAGGGTGTAAAGCGGCATAAACGCAGCAGAGAAAAGCAGCCAAGCCCCATTCTAAACATAAATTACTTTAAAAAACCCACAAAACAAAGACAGTGAAAGAGAGAGAAATTCTTACAAAATCCGTTCAGGGTCTCTGATGCAACCTGGATTGACCATATCTAGACCCACAGCTGGATGAGACATAAGGCTGGACACTCTTGGGGCTGAGAGGATTGGTGAGGTTGGGTGAGCAAACCCAGATACTTTAAAGTAACACCGCGGGGTACACACCCCATGGGTCTCAAATCTCCAGGTACAAGGGCATCTTCCTACATCAAAACATGCATGGGAAACCCAGAAGATGGTATGCCGTGAGATCGGGAAAGGTTTCTAAAACGCACCTCATTTCTCCTCTCCTTGTGCTCGGGTTCGCCATTCCAGCCGCTTGACTAACCATCTCCCTACTTGGAGAATCAGCACCTTTAACCTCCTGTTTCGTACAGGTTGCAATCTGTCCTGAGGATGAACGGGAAGACGGGGAACCAACGAGAGACTAGCCCTAGGTGTTGGGACAGGCACAGGTCACTCCATTTTCCCATCAGGAAGAAGAATGAACCACAGGCTCAGCCTGCCCCCCAGAACCAAAAAAGGGCCTGAAGCAATCCTGCGCTTTTGCGGCCAGCTCCCAAAAAAGCGAGTAGACAAATGGAGCTCAGGGGCACTGCAATTCACAAACGTGCAGAGTTATCAATGATAACTCTCGTCCACAAATATATTGAGGGAAGGCAACGAAGAGGATTTGAAAGCAAGGCAGATTTGCAGGAAACAGATTTCAGGAGGTAGATTCGACTCGCCTTTAAAGCACATGAAAAGTGGCAAAACGTTGACAATGATGCCCTTGGCCAAAAAGGGCGTATGCGTTTTTTCCTGAATATATTCAGGAAAAAACGCATACGCCCTTTTTGGCCAACCAAGCAAGCCGGAAGGGCAAATCAGCGCTACAAAGAACTCTCGCTTGCCCTCGGTCAAAAGGGCCATGCTGAACAAACTGTAAAAACCAGAAAAGCAGGACAGGCCATGGAGACATGGGAGCCTTGCTACGCTGATGGGCAGGTTGTAAATTGCCAACAGCCACTCTGGAGAAGGGTACGGTGTGTCCTGAAACAAGTAATAAACACAGCTTAGAGTACATAGGGCACTTCCACTCATGGGCGTATAAATTGGGAAAACTAAAAATCAACAAGACACAGGCACCCCAAACTTTACGGCTGCTCTGTTTCCAAGAACCTCCACTTCGGTACACCTTCAATATCCCAGAAAGAGAAAAATGGATAAAGAAATGGTGGTACTTGGCCCAATGGAATATCACTCAGCCATGAAATCAATGTCATAAGGCTAGTTAGCAGCATGATGAGTGGATTTAGCGACGATGATTCTAAGTGAAATAAGTCACACAGAAAAAGACACTTATCCTAAGATATCGCTTATAGAGGGAATGTCAAAATCGCTACACTTGAACTGAATTACAAAACAGAACAGAGTCACACCTTTAGAAGACACACTATGGCTGCTTAACGGGAAAGGTGAGGTGGGGTGATGCATAAAACAAGGGTGTGAAATTAGCTCAGAGACCTCTCCATAAGCCAAATATGTAATAGACAAGGCCTACTCCCTGCTCAGTGAACTGGACTCAACACCCCCTAGTCACTGCACAAGAATATATCTGAGTAGTAAGAATCTGAAAACCTATGTATCGATATCTCTCTGCAAGTGAATCAAGAGGGTGTAAAGCGGCATAAACACAACAGGGAAAAGCAGCCAAGCCCCATTCTAAACATAAATTACTTAAAAAAACCCACAAAACAAAGACAGTGAAAGAGAGAGAAATTCTTACAAAATCAGTTCAGGAGCTCTGATGCCACCTGGATAGACCATATCTAGACCCACAGCTGGATGAGACTTAAGGCTGGACACTCTTGGGGCTGAGAGGATTGGTGAGGTTGGGTGAGCAAACGCAGATACTTTAAAGTAATACTGCGGGGTACCCACCCCATGGGTCTCAAATCTCCAGGTACAAGGGCATCTTCCTACATCAAAACATGCATGGGAAACCCAGAGAATTGTATGCCGTGAGATCAGGAAAGGCTTCTAAAATGCACCTCATTTCTCCTCTCCTTGTGCTCGGATTCGCCATTCTAGCTGCTTGACTAAACATCTCCCTACTTGGAGAATCAGCACCTTTAACCTCCTGTTTTGTACAGGTTGCAATTTGTCCTGAGGATGAACGGGAAGACGGGCAACCAACGAGAGACTAGCCCTAGGTCTTGGGACAGGCACAGGTCACTCCATTTTACCATCAGGAAGAAGAATGAACCACAGGCTCAGCCTGCCCCCCAGAACCAAAAAGGGCCTGAAGCAATCCTGCGCTTTTGCGGCCAGCTCCCAAAAAAGCGAATAGACAAATGGAGCTCAGGGGCACTGCAATACACAAACGTGCAGAATTATCAATGATAACTCTCGTCCACAAATATATTGAGGGAAGGCAACGAAGAGGATTTGAAAGCAAGGCAGATTTGCAGGAAACAGATTTCAGGAGGTAGATTCGACTCGCCTTTAAAGCACATGAAAAGTGGCAAAACGTTGACAATGATGCCCTTGGCCAAAAAGGGCGTATGCGTTTTTTCCTGAATATATTCAGGAAAAAAGGCATACGCCCTTTTTGGCCAATCAAGCCAGCCGGAAGGGCAAATCAGCGCTACAAAGAAGTCTCGCTTGCCCTCGGTCAAAAGGGCCATGCTGAAAAAAGTGTAAAAACCAGAAAAGCAGGACAGGCCATGGAGACATGGGAGCCTTGCTACGCTGATGGGCAGGTTGTAAATTGCCAACAGCCACTCTGGAGAAGGGTACGGTGTGTCCTGAAACAAGTAATAAACACAGCTTAGAGTACATAGGGCACTTCCACTCATGGGCGTATAAATTGGGAAAAATAAAAATCAACAAGACACAGGCACCCCAAACTTTACGGCTGCTCTTTTTCCAAAAACCTCCACTTCGGTACACCTTCAATATCCCAGAAAGAGAAAAATGGATAAAGAAATGGTGGTACTTGGCCCAATGGAATATCACTCAGCCATGAAATCAATGTCATAAGGCTAGTTAGCAGCATGATGAGTGGATTTAGCGACGATGATTCTAAGTGAAATAAGTCACACAGAAAAAGACACTTATCCTAAGATATCGCTTATAGAGGGAATGTCAAAATCGCTACACTTGAACTGAATTACAAAACAGAACAGGGTCACACCTTTAGAAGACACACTATGGCTGCTTAACGGGAAAGGTGAGGTGGGGTGATGCATAAAACAAGGGTTTGAAATTAGCTCAGAGACCTCTCCATAAGCCAAATATGTAATAGACAAGGCCTACTCCCTGCTCAGTAAACTGGACTCAACACCGCCTAGTCACCGCACAAGAATATAACTGACTATGAAGAATCTGAAAATCTATGTATCGATATCTCTCTGCAAGTGAATCAAGAGGGTGTAAAGCGGCATAAACGCAGCAGAGAAAAGCAGCCAAGCCCCATTCTAAACATAAATTACTTTAAAAAACCCACAAAACAAAGACAGTGAAAGAGAGAGAAATTCTTACAAAATCCGTTCAGGGTCTCTGATGCAACCTGGATTGACCATATCTAGACCCACAGCTGGATGAGACATAAGGCTGGACACTCTTGGGGCTGAGAGGATTGGTGAGGTTGGGTGAGCAAACCCAGATACTTTAAAGTAACACCGCGGGGTACACACCCCATGGGTCTCAAATCTCCAGGTACAAGGGCATCTTCCTACATCAAAACATGCATGGGAAACCCAGAAGATGGTATGCCGTGAGATCGGGAAAGGTTTCTAAAACGCACCTCATTTCTCCTCTCCTTGTGCTCGGGTTCGCCATTCCAGCCGCTTGACTAACCATCTCCCTACTTGGAGAATCAGCACCTTTAACCTCCTGTTTCGTACAGGTTGCAATCTGTCCTGAGGATGAACGGGAAGACGGGGAACCAACGAGAGACTAGCCCTAGGTGTTGGGACAGGCACAGGTCACTCCATTTTCCCATCAGGAAGAAGAATGAACCACAGGCTCAGCCTGCCCCCCAGAACCAAAAAAGGGCCTGAAGCAATCCTGCGCTTTTGCGGCCAGCTCCCAAAAAAGCGAGTAGACAAATGGAGCTCAGGGGCACTGCAATTCACAAACGTGCAGAGTTATCAATGATAACTCTCGTCCACAAATATATTGAGGGAAGGCAACGAAGAGGATTTGAAAGCAAGGCAGATTTGCAGGAAACAGATTTCAGGAGGTAGATTCGACTCGCCTTTAAAGCACATGAAAAGTGGCAAAACGTTGACAATGATGCCCTTGGCCAAAAAGGGCGTATGCGTTTTTTCCTGAATATATTCAGGAAAAAACGCATACGCCCTTTTTGGCCAACCAAGCAAGCCGGAAGGGCAAATCAGCGCTACAAAGAACTCTCGCTTGCCCTCGGTCAAAAGGGCCATGCTGAACAAACTGTAAAAACCAGAAAAGCAGGACAGGCCATGGAGACATGGGAGCCTTGCTACGCTGATGGGCAGGTTGTAAATTGCCAACAGCCACTCTGGAGAAGGGTACGGTGTGTCCTGAAACAAGTAATAAACACAGCTTAGAGAGCATAGGGCACTTCCACTCATGGGCGTATAAATTGGGAAAACTAAAAATCAACAAGACACAGGCACCCCAAACTTTACGGCTGCTCTGTTTCCAAGAACCTCCACTTCGGTACACCTTCAATATCCCAGAAAGAGAAAAATGGATAAAGAAATGGTGGTACTTGGCCCAATGGAATATCACTCAGCCATGAAATCAATGTCATAAGGCTAGTTAGCAGCATGATGAGTGGATTTAGCGACGATGATTCTAAGTGAAATAAGTCACACAGAAAAAGACACTTATCCTAAGATATCGCTTATAGAGGGAATGTCAAAATCGCTACACTTGAACTGAATTACAAAACAGAACAGAGTCACACCTTTAGAAGACACACTATGGCTGCTTAACGGGAAAGGTGAGGTGGGGTGATGCATAAAACAAGGGTGTGAAATTAGCTCAGAGACCTCTCCATAAGCCAAATATGTAATAGACAAGGCCTACTCCCTGCTCAGTGAACTGGACTCAACACCCCCTAGTCACTGCACAAGAATATATCTGAGTAGTAAGAATCTGAAAACCTATGTATCGATATCTCTCTGCAAGTGAATCAAGAGGGTGTAAAGCGGCATAAACACAACAGGGAAAAGCAGCCAAGCCCCATTCTAAACATAAATTACTTAAAAAAACCCACAAAACAAAGACAGTGAAAGAGAGAGAAATTCTTACAAAATCAGTTCAGGAGCTCTGATGCCACCTGGATAGACCATATCTAGACCCACAGCTGGATGAGACTTAAGGCTGGACACTCTTGGGGCTGAGAGGATTGGTGAGGTTGGGTGAGCAAACGCAGATACTTTAAAGTAATACTGCGGGGTACCCACCCCATGGGTCTCAAATCTCCAGGTACAAGGGCATCTTCCTACATCAAAACATGCATGGGAAACCCAGAGAATTGTATGCCGTGAGATCGGGAAAGGCTTCTAAAATGCACCTCATTTCTCCTCTCCTTGTGCTCGGATTCGCCATTCGAGCTGCTTGACTAAACATCTCCCTACTTGGAGAATCAGCACCTTTAACCTCCTGTTTTGTACAGGTTGCAATTTGTCCTGAGGATGAACGGGAAGACGGGCAACCAACGAGAGACTAGCCCTAGGTCTTGGGACAGGCACAGGTCACTCCATTTTACCATCAGGAAGAAGAATGAACCACAGGCTCAGCCTGCCCCCCAGAACCAAAAAGGGCCTGAAGCAATCCTGCGCTTTTGCGGCCAGCTCCCAAAAAAGCGAATAGACAAATGGAGCTCAGGGGCACTGCAATACACAAACGTGCAGAGTTATCAATGATAACTCTCGTCCACAAATATATTGAGGGAAGGCAACGAAGAGGATTTGAAAGCAAGGCAGATTTGCAGGAAACAGATTTCAGGAGGTAGATTCGACTCGCCTTTAAAGCACATGAAAAGTGGCAAAACGTTGACAATGATGCCCTTGGCCAAAAAGGGCGTATGCGTTTTTTCCTGAATATATTCAGGAAAAAAGGCATACGCCCTTTTTGGCCAATCAAGCCAGCCGGAAGGGCAAATCAGCGCTACAAAGAAGTCTCGCTTGCCCTCGGTCAAAAGGGCCATGCTGAAAAAAGTGTAAAAACCAGAAAAGCAGGACAGGCCATGGAGACATGGGAGCCTTGCTACGCTGATGGGCAGGTTGTAAATTGCCAACAGCCACTCTGGAGAAGGGTACGGTGTGTCCTGAAACAAGTAATAAACACAGCTTAGAGTACATAGGGCACTTCCACTCATGGGCGTATAAATTGGGAAAAAGAAAAATCAACAAGACACAGGCACCCCAACCTTTACGGCTGCTCTGTTTCCAAAAACCTCCACTTCGGTACACCTTCAATATCCCAGAAAGAGAAAAATGGATAAAGAAATGGTGGTACTTGGCCCAATGGAATATCACTCAGCCATGAAATCAATGTCATAAGGCTAGTTAGCAGCATGATGAGTGGATTTAGCGACGATGATTCTAAGTGAAATAAGTCACACAGAAAAAGACACTTATCCTAAGATATCGCTTATAGAGGGAATGTCAAAATCGCTACACTTGAACTGAATTACAAAACAGAACAGGGTCACACCTTTAGAAGACACACTATGGCTGCTTAACGGGAAAGGTGAGGTGGGGTGATGCATAAAACAAGGGTTTGAAATTAGCTCAGAGACCTCTCCATAAGCCAAATATGTAATAGACAAGGGCTACTCCCTGCTCAGTGAACTGGACTCAACACCCCCTAGTCACTGCACAAGAATATATCTGAGTAGTAAGAATCTGAAAACCTATGTATCGATATCTCTCTGCAAGTGAATCAAGAGGGTGTAAAGCAGCATAAACACAGCATAGAAAAGCAGCCAAGCCCCATTCTAAACATAAATTACTTTAAAAACCCACAAAACAAAGACAGTGAAAGAGAGAGAAATTCTTACGAAATCCGTTCAGGGTCTCTGATGCAACCTGGATTGACCATATCTAGACCCACAGCTGGATGAGACATAAGGCTGGACACTCTTGGGGCTCAGAGGATTGGTGAGGTTGGGTGAGCAAATGCAGATACTTTAAAGTAACACTGCGGGGTACCCACCCCATGGGTCTCAAATCTCCAGGTACAAGGGCATCTTCCTACATCAAAACATGCATGGGAAACCCAGAAGATGGTATGCTGTGAGATCGGGAAAGGCTTCTAAAACGCACCTCATTTCTCCTCTCCTTGTGTTCGGGTTCGCCATTCCAGCCGCTTGACTAACCATCTCCCTACTTGGAGAATCAGCACTTTTAACCTCCTGTTTCGTACAGGTTGCAATTTGTCCTGAGGATGAACGGGAAGAAGGGCAACCAACGAGAGACTAGCCCTAGGTGTTGGGACAGGCACAGGTCACTCCATTTTCCCATCAGGAAGAAGAATGAACCACAGGCTCCGGCGGCCCCCTGGAAGCCGAATAGGGCCTGAAGCAATCCTGCGCTTTTGCGGCCAGCTCCCAAAAAAGCGAGTAGAAAAATGGAGCTCAGGGGCACTGCAATTCACAAACGTGCAGAGTTATAAATGAGAACTCTCGTCCACAAATATATTGAGGGAAGGCAACGAAGAGGATTTGAAAGCAAGGCAGATTTGCAGGAAACAGATTTCAGGAGGTAGATTCGACTCGCCTTTAAAGCACATGAAAAGCGGCAAAACGTTGACAATGATGCCCTTGGCCAAAAAGGGCGTATGCGTTTTTTCCTGAATATATTCAGGAAAAAACGCATACGCCCTTTTTGGCCAACCAAGCAAGCCGGAAGGGCAAATCAGCGCTACAAAAAAGTCTCGCTTGCCCTCGGTCAAAAGGGCCATGCTGAAAAAAGTGTAAAAACCAGAAAAGCAGGACAGGCCATGGAGACATGCGAGCCTTGCTACGCTGATGGGCAGGATGTAATTTGCCAACAGGCACTCTGGAGAAGTGTACGGTGTGTCCTGAAACAAGTAATAAACACAGCTTAGAGAGCATAGGGCACTTCCACTCATGGGCGTATAAATTGGGAAAACTAACAATCAACAAGACACAGGCACCCCAAACTTTACGGCTGCTCTGTTTCCAAGAACCTCCACTTCGGTACACCTTCAATATCGCAGGAAAGAGAAAAATGGATAAAGAAATGGTGGTACTTGGCCCAATGGAATATCACTCAGCCATGAAATCAATGTCATAAGGCTAGTTAGCAGCATGATGAGTGGATTTAGGTACGATGACTCTAAGTGAAATAAGTCACACAGAAAAAGACACTTATCCTAAGATATCGCTTATAGAGGGAATGTCAAAATCGCTACACTTGAACTGAATTACAAAACAGAACAGAGTCACACCTTTAGAAGACACACTATGGCTGCTTAACGGGAAAGGTGAGGTGGGGTGATGCATAAAACAAGGGTTTGAAATTAGCTCCGAGACCGCTCCATAAGCCAAATATGTAATAGACAAGGCCACTCCCTGCTCAGTGAACTGGACTCAACACACCCTAGTCACCACACAAGAATATATCTGAGTAGTAAGAATCTGAAAACCTATGTATCGATATCTCTCTGCAAGTGAATCAAGAGGGTGTAAAGCGGCATCAACACAGCAGGGAAAAGCAGCCAAGCCCGATTCTAAACATAAATTACTTTAAAAAACCCACAAAACAAAGACAGTGAAAGAGAGAGAAATTCTTACAAAATCCGTTCAGGGTCTCTGATGCAACCTGGATTGACCATATCTAGACCCACAGCTGGATGAGACATAAGGCTGGACACTCTTGGGGCTGAGAGGATTGGTGAGGTTGGGTGAGCAAACGCAGATACTTTAAAGTAAAACTGCGGGGAACACACCCCATGGGTCTCAAATCTCCAGGTACAAGGGCATCTTCCTACATCAAAACATGCATGGGAAACCCAGAGAATTCTATGCCGTGAGATCGGGAAAGGCTTCTAAAACGCACCTCATTTCTCCTCTCCTTGTGCTCGGGTTCGCCATTCCAGCCACTTGACTAACCATCTCCCTAATTGGAGAATCAGCACATTTAACCTCCTCTTTCGTCCAGGTTGCAATTTGTCCTGAGGATGAAGGGGAAGACGGGGAAACAACGAGAGACTAGCCCTAGGTGTTGGGACAGGCACAGGTTACTCCATTTTCCCATCAGGAAGAAGAATGAACCACAGGCTCAGCCTGCCCCCCAGAAACAAAATAGGGCCTGAAGCAATCCTGCCCTTTTGCGGCCAGCTCCCAAAAAAGCGAGGAGACAAATGGAGCTCAGGGGCACTGCAATTCACAAACGTGCAGAGTTATCAATGATAACTCTCGTCCACAAATATATTGAGGGAAGGCAACGAAGAGGATTTGAAAGCAAGGCAGATTTGCAGGAAACAGATTTCAGGAGGTAGATTCGACTCGCCTTTAAAGCACATGAAAAGTGGCAAAACGTTGACAATGATGCCCTTGGCCAAAAAGGGCGTATGCGTTTTTTCCTGAATATATTCAGGAAAAAAGGCATACGCCCTTTTTGGCCAATCAAGCCAGCCGGAAGGGCAAATCAGCGCTACAAAGAAGTCTCGCTTGCCCTCGGTCAAAAGGGCCATGCTGAAAAAAGTGTAAAAACCAGAAAAGCAGGACAGGCCATGGAGACATGGGAGCCTTGCTACGCTGATGGGCAGGTTGTAAATTGCCAACAGCAACTCCGGAGAAGGGTACGGTGTGTCCTGAAACAAGTAATAAACACAGCTTAGAGTACATAGGGCACTTCCACTCATGGGCGTATAAATTGGGAAAAATAAAAATCAACAAGACACAGGCACCCCAACCTTTACGGCTGCTCTTTTTCCAAAAACCTCCACTTCGGTACACCTTCAATATCCCAGAAAGAGAAAAATGGATAAAGAAATGGTGGTACTTGGCCCAATGGAATATCACTCAGCCATGAAATCAATGTCATAAGGCTAGTTAGCAGCATGATGAGTGGATTTAGGTACGATGATTCTAAGTGAAATAAGTCACACAGAAAAAGACACTTATCCTAAGATATCGCTTATAGAGGGAATGTCAAAATCACTACACTTGAACTGAAGTACAAAACAGAACAGAGTCACACCTTTAGAAGACACACTATGGCTGCTTAACGGGAAAGGTGAGGTGGGGTGATGCATAGAACAAGGGTTTGAAATTAGCTCGGAGACCGCTCCATAAGCCAAATATGTAATAGACAAGGCCTACTCCCTGCTCAGTAAACTGGACTCAACACTGCCTAGTCACCGCACAAGAATATAACTGACTATGAAGAATCTGAAAATCTATGTATCGATATCTCTCTGCAAGTGAATCAAGAGGGTGTAAAGCGGCATAAACGCAGCAGAGAAAAGCAGCCAAGCCCCATTCTAAACATAAATTACTTTAAAAAACCCACAAAACAAAGACAGTGAAAGAGAGAGAAATTCTTACAAAATCCGTTCAGGGTCTCTGATGCAACCTGGATTGACCATATCTAGACCCACAGCTGGATGAGACATAAGGCTGGACACTCTTGGGGCTGAGAGGATTGGTGAGGTTCAGTGAGCAAACCCAGA
Organism: Eubalaena glacialis; assembly: GCF_028564815.1. Classification (NCBI taxonomy): domain Eukaryota; kingdom Metazoa; phylum Chordata; class Mammalia; order Artiodactyla; family Balaenidae; genus Eubalaena; species Eubalaena glacialis. The sequence goes on from NW_026871254.1 coordinate 338,641, forward strand.
TACTTTAAAGTAACACCGCGGGGTACACACCCCATGGGTCTCAAATCTCCAGGTAGAAGGGCATCTTCCTACATCAAAACATGCATGGGAAACCCAGAAGATGGTATGCCGTGAGATCGGGAAAGGTTTCTAAAACGCACCTCATTTCTCCTCTCCTTGTGCTCGGGTTCGCCATTCCAGCCGCTTGACTAACCATCTCCCTACTTGGAGAATCAGCACCTTTAACCTCCTGTTTCGTACAGGTTGCAATCTGTCCTGAGGATGAACGGGAAGACGGGGAACCAACGAGAGACTAGCCCTAGGTGTTGGGACAGGCACAGGTCACTCCATTTTCCCATCAGGAAGAAGAATGAACCACAGGCTCAGCCTGCCCCCCAGAACCAAAAAAGGGCCTGAAGCAATCCTGCGCTTTTGCGGCCAGCTCCCAAAAAAGCGAGTAGACAAATGGAGCTCAGGGGCACTGCAATTCACAAACGTGCAGAGTTATCAATGATAACTCTCGTCCACAAATATATTGAGGGAAGGCAACGAAGAGGATTTGAAAGCAAGGCAGATTTGCAGGAAACAGATTTCAGGAGGTAGATTCGACTCGCCTTTAAAGCACATGAAAAGTGGCAAAACGTTGACAATGATGCCCTTGGCCAAAAAGGGCGTATGCGTTTTTTCCTGAATATATTCAGGAAAAAACGCATACGCCCTTTTTGGCCAACCAAGCAAGCCGGAAGGGCAAATCAGCGCTACAAAGAACTCTCGCTTGCCCTCGGTCAAAAGGGCCATGCTGAACAAACTGTAAAAACCAGAAAAGCAGGACAGGCCATGGAGACATGGGAGCCTTGCTACGCTGATGGGCAGGTTGTAAATTGCCAACAGCCACTCTGGAGAAGGGTACGGTGTGTCCTGAAACAAGTAATAAACACAGCTTAGAGAGCATAGGGCACTTCCACTCATGGGCGTATAAATTGGGAAAACTAAAAATCAACAAGACACAGGCACCCCAAACTTTACGGCTGCTCTGTTTCCAAGAACCTCCACTTCGGTACACCTTCAATATCCCAGAAAGAGAAAAATGGATAAAGAAATGGTGGTACTTGGCCCAATGGAATATCACTCAGCCATGAAATCAATGTCATAAGGCTAGTTAGCAGCATGATGAGTGGATTTAGCGACGATGATTCTAAGTGAAATAAGTCACACAGAAAAAGACACTTATCCTAAGATATCGCTTATAGAGGGAATGTCAAAATCGCTACACTTGAACTGAATTACAAAACAGAACAGAGTCACACCTTTAGAAGACACACTATGGCTGCTTAACGGGAAAGGTGAGGTGGGGTGATGCATAAAACAAGGGTGTGAAATTAGCTCAGAGACCTCTCCATAAGCCAAATATGTAATAGACAAGGCCTACTCCCTGCTCAGTGAACTGGACTCAACACCCCCTAGTCACTGCACAAGAATATATCTGAGTAGTAAGAATCTGAAAACCTATGTATCGATATCTCTCTGCAAGTGAATCAAGAGGGTGTAAAGCGGCATAAACACAACAGGGAAAAGCAGCCAAGCCCCATTCTAAACATAAATTACTTAAAAAAACCCACAAAACAAAGACAGTGAAAGAGAGAGAAATTCTTACAAAATCAGTTCAGGAGCTCTGATGCCACCTGGATAGACCATATCTAGACCCACAGCTGGATGAGACTTAAGGCTGGACACTCTTGGGGCTGAGAGGATTGGTGAGGTTGGGTGAGCAAACGCAGATACTTTAAAGTAATACTGCGGGGTACCCACCCCATGGGTCTCAAATCTCCAGGTACAAGGGCATCTTCCTACATCAAAACATGCATGGGAAACCCAGAGAATTGTATGCCGTGAGATCGGGAAAGGCTTCTAAAATGCACCTCATTTCTCCTCTCCTTGTGCTCGGATTCGCCATTCTAGCTGCTTGACTAAACATCTCCCTACTTGGAGAATCAGCACCTTTAACCTCCTGTTTTGTACAGGTTGCAATTTGTCCTGAGGATGAACGGGAAGACGGGCAACCAACGAGAGACTAGCCCTAGGTCTTGGGACAGGCACAGGTCACTCCATTTTACCATCAGGAAGAAGAATGAACCACAGGCTCAGCCTGCCCCCCAGAACCAAAAAGGGCCTGAAGCAATCCTGCGCTTTTGCGGCCAGCTCCCAAAAAAGCGAATAGACAAATGGAGCTCAGGGGCACTGCAATACACAAACGTGCAGAGTTATCAATGATAACTCTCGTCCACAAATATATTGAGGGAAGGCAACGAAGAGGATTTGAAAGCAAGGCAGATTTGCAGGAAACAGATTTCAGGAGGTAGATTCGACTCGCCTTTAAAGCACATGAAAAGTGGCAAAACGTTGACAATGATGCCCTTGGCCAAAAAGGGCGTATGCGTTTTTTCCTGAATATATTCAGGAAAAAAGGCATACGCCCTTTTTGGCCAATCAAGCCAGCTGGAAGGGCAAATCAGCGCTACAAAGAAGTCTCGCTTGCCCTCGGTCAAAAGGGCCATGCTGAAAAAAGTGTAAAAACCAGAAAAGCAGGACAGGCCATGGAGACATGGGAGCCTTGCTACGCTGATGGGCAGGTTGTAAATTGCCAACAGCCACTCTGGAAAAGGGTACGGTGTGTCCTGAAACAAGTAATAAACACAGCTTAGAGTACATAGGGCACTTCCACTCATGGGCGTATAAATTGGGAAAAAGAAAAATCAACAAGACACAGGCACCCCAACCTTTACGGCTGCTCTGTTTCCAAAAACCTCCACTTCGGTACACCTTCAATATCCCAGAAAGAGAAAAATGGATAAAGAAATGGTGGTACTTGGCCCAATGGAATATCACTCAGCCATGAAATCAATGTCATAAGGCTAGTTAGCAGCATGATGAGTGGATTTAGCGACGATGATTCTAAGTGAAATAAGTCACACAGAAAAAGACACTTATCCTAAGATATCGCTTATAGAGGGAATGTCAAAATCACTACACTTGAACTGAATTACAAAACAGAACAGGGTCACACCTTTAGAAGACACACTATGGCTGCTTAACGGGAAAGGTGAGGTGGGGTGATGCATAAAACAAGGGTTTGAAATTAGCTCAGAGACCTCTCCATAAGCCAAATATGTAATAGACAAGGCCTACTCCCTGCTCAGTGAACTGGACTCAACACCCCCTAGTCACTGCACAAGAATATATCTGAGTAGTAAGAATCTGAAAACCTATGTATCGATATCTCTCTGCAAGTGAATCAAGAGGGTGTAAAGCAGCATAAACACAGCATAGAAAAGCAGCCAAGCCCCATTCTAAACATAAATTACTTTAAAAACCCACAAAACAAAGACAGTGAAAGAGAGAGAAATTCTTACGAAATCCGTTCAGGGTCTCTGATGCAACCTGGATTGACCATATCTAGACCCACAGCTGGATGAGACATAAGGCTGGACACTCTTGGGGCTCAGAGGATTGGTGAGGTTGGGTGAGCAAATGCAGATACTTTAAAGTAACACTGCGGGGTACCCACCCCATGGGTCTCAAATCTCCAGGTACAAGGGCATCTTCCTACATCAAAACATGCATAGGAAACCCAGAAGATGGTATGCTGTGAGATCGGGAAAGGCTTCTAAAACGCACCTCATTTCTCCTCTCCTTGTGTTCGGGTTCGCCATTCCAGCCGCTTGACTAACCATCTCCCTACTTGGAGAATCAGCACTTTTAACCTCCTGTTTCGTACAGGTTGCAATTTGTCCTGAGGATGAACGGGAAGAAGGGCAACCAACGAGAGACTAGCCCTAGGTGTTGGGACAGGCACAGGTCACTCCATTTTCCCATCAGGAAGAAGAATGAACCACAGGCTCCGGCGGCCCCCTGGAAGCCGAATAGGGCCTGAAGCAATCCTGCGCTTTTGCGGCCAGCTCCCAAAAAAGCGAGTAGAAAAATGGAGCTCAGGGGCACTGCAATTCACAAACGTGCAGAGTTATAAATGAGAACTCTCGTCCACAAATATATTGAGGGAAGGCAACGAAGAGGATTTGAAAGCAAGGCAGATTTGCAGGAAACAGATTTCAGGAGGTAGATTCGACTCGCCTTTAAAGCACATGAAAAGCGGCAAAACGTTGACAATGATGCCCTTGGCCAAAAAGGGCGTATGCGTTTTTTCCTGAATATATTCAGGAAAAAACGCATACGCCCTTTTTGGCCAACCAAGCAAGCCGGAAGGGCAAATCAGCGCTACAAAAAAGTCTCGCTTGCCCTCGGTCAAAAGGGCCATGCTGAAAAAAGTGTAAAAACCAGAAAAGCAGGACAGGCCATGGAGACATGCGAGCCTTGCTACGCTGATGGGCAGGATGTAATTTGCCAACAGGCACTCTGGAGAAGTGTACGGTGTGTCCTGAAACAAGTAATAAACACAGCTTAGAGAGCATAGGGCACTTCCACTCATGGGCGTATAAATTGGGAAAACTAAAAATCAACAAGACACAGGCACCCCAAACTTTACGGCTGCTCTGTTTCCAAGAACCTCCACTTCGGTACACCTTCAATATCGCAGGAAAGAGAAAAATGGATAAAGAAATGGTGCTACTTGGCCCAATGGAATATCACTCAGCCATGAAATCAATGTCATAAGGCTAGTTAGCAGCATGATGAGTGGATTTAGGTACGATGATTCTAAGTGAAATAAGTCACACAGAAAAAGACACTTATCCTAAGATATCGCTTATAGAGGGAATGTCAAAATCACTACACTTGAACTGAAGTACAAAACAGAACAGAGTCACACCTTTAGAAGACACACTATGGCTGCTTAACGGGAAAGGTGAAGTGGGGTGATGCATAGAACAAGGGTTTGAAATTAGCTCGGAGACCGCTCCATAAGCCAAATATGTAATAGACAAGGCCTACTCCCTGCTCAGTGAACTGGACTCAACACCCCCTAGTCACCGCACAAGAATATATCTGACTAGTAAGAATCTGAAAACCTATGTATCGATATCTCTCTGCAAGTGAATCAAGAGGGTGTAAAGCGGAATAAACACAGCAGGGAAAAGCAGCCAAGCCCCATTCTAAACATAAATTACTTTAAAAAACCCACAAAGCAAAGACAGTGAAAGAGAGAGAAATTCTTACAAAATCCGTTCAGGTTCTCTGATGCAACCTGGATTGACCATATCTAGACCCACAGCTGGATGAGACATAAGGCTGGACACTCTTGGGGCTGAGAGGATTGGTGAGGTCGGGTGAGCAAATGCAGATACTTTAAAGTAACACCGCGGGTACCCACCCCATGGGTCTCAAATCTCCAGGTACAAGGGAATCTTCCTACATCAAAACATGCATGGGAAACCCAGAAGATGGTATGCCATGAGATCGGGAAAGGTTTCTAAAACGCACCTCATTTCTCCTCTCCTTGTGCACAAGTTCGCCATTCCAGCCACTTGACTAACCATCTCCCTAATTGGAGAATCAGCACCTTTAACCTCCTGTTTCGTCCAGGTTGCAATTTGTCCTGAGGATGAAGGGGAAGACGGGGAAACAACGAGAGACTAGCCCTAGGTGTTGGGACAGGCACAGGTCACTCCATTTTCCCATCAGGAAGAAGAATGAACCACAGGCTCAGCCTACCCCCCAGAACCAAAAAAGGGCCTGAAGCAATCCTGCGCTTTTGCGGCCAGCTCCCAAAAAAGCGAGGAGCCAAATGGAGCTCAGGGGCACTGCAATTCACAAACGTGCAGAGTTATAAATGAGAACTCTCGTCCACAAATATATTGAGGGAAGGCAACGAAGAGGATTTGAAAGCAAGGCAGATTTGCAGGAAACAGATTTCAGGAGGTAGATTCAACTCGCCTTTAAAGCACATGAAAAGTGGCAAAACGTTGACAATGATGCCCTTGGCCAAAAAGGGCGTATGCGTTTTTTCCTGAATATATTCAGGAAAAAACGCATACGCCCTTTTTGGCCAACCAAGCAAGCCGGAAGGGCAAATCAGCGCTACAAAGAAGTCTCGCTTGCCCTCGGTCAAAAGGGCCATGCTGAACAAAGTGTAAAAACCAGAAAAGCAGGACAGGCCATGGAGACATGCGAGCCTTGCTACACTGATGGGCGGGATGTAAATTGCCAACAGGCACTCTGGAGAAGTGTACGGTGTGTCCTGAAACAAGTAATAAACACAGCTTAGAGAGCATAGGGCACTTCCACTCATGGGCGAATAAATTGGGAAAACTAAAAATCAACAAGACACAGGCACCCCAAAATTTACAGCTGCTCTGTTTCCAAGAACCTCCACTTCGGTACACCTTCAATATCCCAGGAAAGAGAAAAATGGATAAACAAATGTTGGTAATTGGCACAATGGAATGTCACTCAGCCATGAAATAAATGTCATAAGGCTAGTTAGCAGCATGATGAGTGGATTTAGCGACGATGATTCTAAGTGAAATAAGTCACACAGAAAAAGACACTTATCCTAAGATATCGCTTATAGAGGGAATGTCAAAATCGCTACACTTGAACTGAATTACAAAACAGAACAGAGTCACACCTTTAGAAGACACACTATGGCTGCTTAACGGGAAAGGTGAGGTGGGGTGATGCATAAAACAAGGGTTTGAAATTAGCTCAGAGACCGCTCCATAAGCCAAATATGTAATAGACAAGGCCACTCCCTGCTCAGTGAACTGGACTCAACACACCCTAGTCACCACACAAGAATATATCTGAGTAGTAAGAATCTGAAAACCTATGTATCGATATCTCTCTGCAAGTGAATCAAGAGGGTGTAAAGCGGCATCAACACAGCAGGGAAAAGCAGCCAAGCCCGATTCTAAACATAAATTACTTTAAAAAACCCACAAAACAAAGACAGTGAAAGAGAGAGAAATTCTTACAAAATCCGTTCAGGGTCTCTGATGCAACCTGGATTGACCATATCTAGACCCACAGCTGGATGAGACATAAGGCTGGACACTCTTGGGGCTGAGAGGATTGGTGAGGTTGGGTGAGCAAACGCAGATACTTTAAAGTAAAACTGCGGGGAACACACCCCATGGGTCTCAAATCTCCAGGTACAAGGGCATCTTCCTACATCAAAACATGCATGGGAAACCCAGAAGATGGTATGCCATGAGATCGGGAAAGGTTTCTAAAACGCACCTCATTTCTCCTCTCCTTGTGCTCGGGTTCGCCATTCCAGCTGCTTGACCAACCATCTCCCTACTTGGAGAATCAGCACCTTTAACCTCCTGATTGTACAGGTTGCAATTTGTCCTGAGGATGAACGGGAAGACGCGGAACCAACGAGAGACGAGCGCTAGGTGTTGGGACAGGCGTAGGTCACTCCATTTTCCCATCAGGAAGAAGAATGAACCACAGGCTCAGCCTGCCCCCCAGAACCAAAAAAGGGCCTGAAGCAATCCTGCGCTTTTGCGGCCAGCTCCCAAAAAAGCGAGTAGACAAATGGAGCTCAGGGGCACTGCAATTCACAAACGTGCAGAGTTATCAATGATAACTCTCGTCCACAAATATATTGACGGAAGGCAACGAAGAGGATTTGAAAGCAAGGCAGATTTGCAGGAAACAGATTTCAGGAGGTAGATTCGACTCGCCTTTAAAGCACATGAAAAGTGGCAAAACGTTGACAATGATGCCCTTGGCCAAAAAGGGCGTATGCGTTTTTTCCTGAATATATTCAGGAAAAAACGCATACGCCCTTTTTGGCCAACCAAGCAAGCCGGAAGGGCAAATCAGCGCTACAAAGAACTCTCGCTTGCCCTCGGTCAAAAGGGCCATGCTGAACAAACTGTAAAAACCAGAAAAGCAGGACAGGCCATGGAGACATGGGAGCCTTGCTACGCTGATGGGCAGGTTGTAAATTGCCAACAGCCACTCTGGAGAAGGGTACGGTGTGTCCTGAAACAAGTAATAAACACAGCTTAGAGAGCATAGGGCACTTCCACTCATGGGCGTATAAATTGGGAAAACTAAAAATCAACAAGACACAGGCACCCCAAACTTTACGGCTGCTCTGTTTCCAAGAACCTCCACTTCGGTACACCTTCAATATCGCAGGAAAGAGAAAAATGGATAAAGAAATGGTGCTACTTGGCCCAATGGAATATCACTCAGCCATGAAATCAATGTCATAAGGCTAGTTAGCAGCATGATGAGTGGATTTAGGTACGATGATTCTAAGTGAAATAAGTCACACAGAAAAAGACACTTATCCTAAGATATCGCTTATAGAGGGAATGTCAAAATCACTACACTTGAACTGAAGTACAAAACAGAACAGAGTCACACCTTTAGAAGACACACTATGGCTGCTTAACGGGAAAGGTGAGGTGGGGTGATGCATAGAACAAGGGTTTGAAATTAGCTCGGAGACCGCTCCATAAGCCAAATATGTAATAGACAAGGCCTACTCCCTGCTCAGTGAACTGGACTCAACACCCCCTAGTCACCGCACAAGAATATATCTGACTAGTAAGAATCTGAAAACCTATGTATCGATATCTCTCTGCAAGTGAATCAAGAGGGTGTAAAGCGGAATAAACACAGCAGGGAAAAGCAGCCAAGCCCCATTCTAAACATAAATTACTTTAAAAAACCCACAAAGCAAAGACAGTGAAAGAGAGAGAAATTCTTACAAAATCCGTTCAGGTTCTCTGATGCAACCTGGATGGACCATATCTAGACCCACAGCTGGATGAGACATAAGGCTGGACACTCTTGGGGCTGAGAGGATTGGTGAGGTCGGGTGAGCAAATGCAGATACTTTAAAGTAACACCGCGGGTACCCACCCCATGGGTCTCAAATCTCCAGGTACAAGGGAATCTTCCTACATCAAAACATGCATGGGAAACCCAGAAGATGGTATGCCATGAGATCGGGAAAGGTTTCTAAAACGCACCTCATTTCTCCTCTCCTTGTGCACAAGTTCGCCATTCCAGCCACTTGACTAACCATCTCCCTAATTGGAGAATCAGCACCTTTAACCTCCTGTTTCGTCCAGGTTGCAATTTGTCCTGAGGATGAAGGGGAAGACGGGGAAACAACGAGAGACTAGCCCTAGGTGTTGGGACAGGCACAGGTCACTCCATTTTCCCATCAGGAAGAAGAATGAACCACAGGCTCAGCCTACCCCCCAGAACCAAAAAAGGGCCTGAAGCAATCCTGCGCTTTTGCGGCCAGCTCCCAAAAAAGCGAGGAGCCAAATGGAGCTCAGGGGCACTGCAATTCACAAACGTGCAGAGTTATAAATGAGAACTCTCGTCCACAAATATATTGAGGGAAGGCAACGAAGAGGATTTGAAAGCAAGGCAGATTTGCAGGAAACAGATTTCAGGAGGTAGATTCAACTCGCCTTTAAAGCACATGAAAAGTGGCAAAACGTTGACAATGATGCCCTTGGCCAAAAAGGGCGTATGCGTTTTTTCCTGAATATATTCAGGAAAAAACGCATACGCCCTTTTTGGCCAACCAAGCAAGCCGGAAGGGCAAATCAGCGCTACAAAGAAGTCTCGCTTGCCCTCGGTCAAAAGGGCCATGCTGAACAAAGTGTAAAAACCAGAAAAGCAGGACAGGCCATGGAGACATGCGAGCCTTGCTACACTGATGGGCGGGATGTAAATTGCCAACAGGCACTCTGGAGAAGTGTACGGTGTGTCCTGAAACAAGTAATAAACACAGCTTAGAGAGCATAGGGCACTTCCACTCATGGGCGAATAAATTGGGAAAACTAAAAATCAACAAGACACAGGCACCCCAAAATTTACAGCTGCTCTGTTTCCAAGAACCTCCACTTCGGTACACCTTCAATATCCCAGGAAAGAGAAAAATGGATAAACAAATGTTGGTAATTGGCACAATGGAATGTCACTCAGCCATGAAATAAATGTCATAAGGCTAGTTAGCAGCATGATGAGTGGATTTAGCGACGATGATTCTAAGTGAAATAAGTCACACAGAAAAAGACACTTATCCTAAGATATCGCTTATAGAGGGAATGTCAAAATCGCTACACTTGAACTGAATTACAAAACAGAACAGAGTCACACCTTTAGAAGACACACTATGGCTGCTTAACGGGAAAGGTGAGGTGGGGTGATGCATAAAACAAGGGTTTGAAATTAGCTCAGAGACCGCTCCATAAGCCAAATATGTAATAGACAAGGCCACTCCCTGCTCAGTGAACTGGACTCAACACACCCTAGTCACCACACAAGAATATATCTGAGTAGTAAGAATCTGAAAACCTATGTATCGATATCTCTCTGCAAGTGAATCAAGAGGGTGTAAAGCGGCATCAACACAGCAGGGAAAAGCAGCCAAGCCCGATTCTAAACATAAATTACTTTAAAAAACCCACAAAACAAAGACAGTGAAAGAGAGAGAAATTCTTACAAAATCCGTTCAGGGTCTCTGATGCAACCTGGATTGACCATATCTAGACCCACAGCTGGATGAGACATAAGGCTGGACACTCTTGGGGCTGAGAGGATTGGTGAGGTTGGGTGAGCAAACGCAGATACTTTAAAGTAAAACTGCGGGGAACACACCCCATGGGTCTCAAATCTCCAGGTACAAGGGCATCTTCCTACATCAAAACATGCATGGGAAACCCAGAAGATGGTATGCCATGAGATCGGGAAAGGTTTCTAAAACGCACCTCATTTCTCCTCTCCTTGTGCTCGGGTTCGCCATTCCAGCTGCTTGACCAACCATCTCCCTACTTGGAGAATCAGCACCTTTAACCTCCTGATTGTACAGGTTGCAATTTGTCCTGAGGATGAACGGGAAGACGCGGAACCAACGAGAGACGAGCGCTAGGTGTTGGGACAGGCGTAGGTCACTCCATTTTCCCATCAGGAAGAAGAATGAACCACAGGCTCAGCCTGCCCCCCAGAACCAAAAAAGGGCCTGAAGCAATCCTGCGCTTTTGCGGCCAGCTCCCAAAAAAGCGAGTAGACAAATGGAGCTCAGGGGCACTGCAATTCACAAACGTGCAGAGTTATAAATGAGAACTCTCGTCCACAAATATATTGAGGGAAGGCAACGAAGAGGATTTGAAAGCAAGGCAGATTTGCAGGAAACAGATTTCAGGAGGTAGATTCGACTCGCCTTTAAAGCACATGAAAAGCGGCAAAACGTTGACAATGATGCCCTTGGCCAAAAAGGGCGTATGCGTTTTTTCCTGAATATATTCAGGAAAAAACGCATACGCCCTTTTTGGCCAACCAAGCAAGCCGGAAGGGCAAATCAGCGCTACAAAAAAGTCTCGCTTGCCCTCGGTCAAAAGGGCCATGCTGAAAAAAGTGTAAAAACCAGAAAAGCAGGACAGGCCATGGAGACATGCGAGCCTTGCTACGCTGATGGGCAGGATGTAATTTGCCAACAGGCACTCTGGAGAAGTGTACGGTGTGTCCTGAAACAAGTAATAAACACAGCTTAGAGAGCATAGGGCACTTCCACTCATGGGCGTATAAATTGGGAAAAATAAAAATCAACAAGACACAGGCACCCCAAACTTTACGGCTGCTCTGTTTCCAAGAACCTCCACTTCGGTACACCTTCAATATCGCAGGAAAGAGAAAAATGGATAAAGAAATGGTGCTACTTGGCCCAATGGAATATCACTCAACCATGAAATCAATGTCATAAGGCTAGTTAGCAGCATGATGAGTGGATTTAGGTACGATGATTCTAAGTGAAATAAGTCACACAGAAAAAGACACTTATCCTAAGATATCGCTTATAGAGGGAATGTCAAAATCACTACACTTGAACTGAAGTACAAAACAGAACAGAGTCACACCTTTAGAAGACACACTATGGCTGCTTAACGGGAAAGGTGAGGTGGGGTGATGCATAGAACAAGGGTTTGAAATTAGCTCGGAGACCGCTCCATAAGCTAAATATGTAATAGACAAGGCCTACTCCCTGCTCAGTGAACTGGACTCAACACCCCCTAGTCACCGCACAAGAATATATCTGACTAGTAAGAATCTGAAAACCTATGTATCGATATCTCTCTGCAAGTGAATCAAGAGGGTGTAAAGCGGAATAAACACAGCAGGGAAAAGCAGCCAAGCCCCATTCTAAACATAAATTACTTTAAAAAACCCACAAAACAAAGACAGTGAAAGAGAGAGAAATTCTTACAAAATCCGTTCAGGGTGTCGGATGCAACCTGGATTGACCATATCTAGACCCACAGCTGGATGAGACATAAGGCTGGACACTCTTGGGGCTGAGAGGATTGGTGAGGTTGGGTGAGCAAACGCAGATACTTTAAAGTAACACTGCGGGGAACACACCCCATGGGTCTCAAATCTCCAGGTACAAGGGCATCTTCCTACATCAAAACATGCATGGGAAACCCAGAGAATTGTATGCCGTGAGATCGGGAAAGGCTTCTAAAACGCACCTCATTTCTCCTCTCCTTGTGCTCGGGTTCGCCATTCCAGCCACTTGACTAACCATCTCCCTAATTGGAGAATCAGCACATTTAACCTCCTCTTTCGTCCAGGTTGCAATTTGTCCTGAGGATGAAGGGGAAGACGGGGAAACAACGAGAGACTAGCCCTAGGTGTTGGGACAGGCACAGGTTACTCCATTTTCCCATCAGGAAGAAGAATGAACCACAGGCTCAGCCTGCCCCCCAGAAACAAAATAGGGCCTGAAGCAATCCTGCCCTTTTGCGGCCAGCTCCCAAAAAAGCGAGGAGACAAATGGAGCTCAGGGGCACTGCAATTCACAAACGTGCAGAGTTATAAATGAGAACTCTCGTCCACAAATATATTGAGGGAAGGCAACGAAGAGGATTTGAAAGCAAGGCAGATTTGCAGGAAACAGATTTCAGGAGGTAAATTCGACTCGCCTGTAAAGCACATGAAAAGCGGCAAAACGTTGACAATGATGCCCTTGGCCATAAACGGCGTATGCGTTTTTTCCTGAATATATTCAGGAAAAAACGCATACGCCGTTTTTGGCCAACCAAGCAAGCCGGAAGGGCAAATCAGCGCTACAAAGAAGTCTCGCTTTCCCTCGGTCAAAAGGGCCATGCTGAAAAAAGTGTAAAAACCAGAAAAGCAGGACAGGCCATGGAGACATGCGAGCCTTGCTACGCTGATGGGTGGGATGTAAATTGCCAACAGGCACTCTGGAGAAGTGTACGGTGTGTCCTGAAACAAGTAATAAACACAGCTTAGAGAGCATAGGGCACATCCACTCATGGGCGTATAAATTGGGAAAAATAAAAATCAACAAGACACAGGCACCCCAAACTTTACAGCTGCTCTGTTTCCAAGAACCTCCACTTCGGTACACCTTCAATATCCCAGGAAAGAGAAAAATGGATAAACAAATGGTGGTACTTGGCACTATGGAATGTCACTCAGCCATGAAATCAATGTCATAAGGCTAGTTAGCAGCATGATGAGTGGATGTAGGTACGATGATTCTAAGTGAAATAAGTCACACAGAAAAAGACACTTATCCTAATATATCGCTTATAGAGGGAACGTCAAAATCGCTACACTTGAACTGAATTACAAAACAGAACACAGTCACACCTGTAGAAGACACACTATGGCTGCTTAACGGGAAAGGTGAGGTGGGGTGATGCATAAAACAAGGGTTTGAAATTAGCTCAGAGACCGCTCCATAAGCCAAATATGTAATACACAAGGCCTACTCCCTGCTCAGTGAACTGGACTCAACACCCCCTAGTCACCGCACAAGAATATATCTGATTAGTATGAATCTGAAAACCTATGTATCGATATCTCTCTGCAAGTGAATCAAGAGGGTGTAAAGCGGCATAAACACAGCAGGGAAAAGCAGCCAAACCCCATTCTAAACATACATTACTTTAAAAAACCCACAAAGCAAAGACAGTGAAAGAGAGAGAAATTCTTACAAAATCCGTTCAGGGTCTCTGATGCAACCTGGATTGACCATATCTAGACCCACAGCTGGATGAGACATAAGGCTGGACACTCTTGGGGCTGAGAGGATTGGTGAGGTCAGGTGAGCAAATGCAGATACTTTAAAGTAACACCGCGGGGTACCCACCCCATGGGTCTCAAATCTCCAGGTACAAGGGAATCTTCCTACATCAAAACATGCATGAGAAACCCAGAAGATGGTATGCCGTGATATCGGGAAAGGTTTCTAAAACGCACCTCATTTCTCCTCTCCTTGTGCTCGGGTTCGCCATTCCAGCCACTTGACTAACCATCTCCCTAATTGGAGAATCAGCACCTTTAACCTCCTGTTTCGTCCAGGTTGCAATTTGTCCTGAGGATGAAGGGGAAGACGGGGAACCAACGAGAGACTAGCCCTAGGTGTTGGGACAGGCACAGGTCACTCCACTTTCCCATCAGGAAGAAGAATGAACCACAGGCTCAGCCTGCCCCTCAGAACCAAAATAGGGCCTGAAGCAATCCTGCGCTTTTGCGGCCAGCTCCCAAAAAAGCGAGGAGACAAATGGAGCTCAGGGGCACTGCAATTCACAAACGTGCAGAGTTATAAATGAGAACTCTCGTCCACAAATATATTGAGGGAAGGCAACGAAGAGGATTTGAAAGCAAGGCAGATTTGCAGGAAACAGATTTCAGGAGGTAGATTCGGCTCGCCTTTAAAACACATGAAAAGCGGCAAAACGTTGACAATCATGCCCTTGGACAAAAACGGCGTATGCGTTTTTTCCTGAATATATTCAGGAAAAAACGCATACGCCCTTTTTGGCCAACCAAGCAAGCCGGAAGGGCAAATCAGCGCTACAAAGAAGTCTCGCTTGCCCTCGGTCAAAAGGGCCATGCTGAAAAAAGTGTAAAAACCAGAAAAGCAGGACAGGCCATGGAGACATGCGAGCCTTGCTACGCTGATGGGCGGGATGTAAATTGCCAACAGGCACTCTGGAGAAGTGTACGGTGTGTCCTGAAACAAGTAATAAACACAGCTTAGAGAGCATAGGGCACTTCCACTCATGGGCGTATAAATTGGGAAAACTAAAAATCAACAAGACACAGGCACCCCAAACTTTACAGCTGCTCTGTTTCCAAGAACCTCCACTTCGGTACACCTTCAATATCCCAGGAAAGAGAAAAATGGATAAACAAATGGTGGTACTTGGCACAATGGAATGTCACTCAGCCATGAAATCAATGTCATAAGGCTACTTAGCAGCATGATGAGTGGATTTAGCGACGATGATTCTAAGTGAAATAAGTCACACAGAAAAAGACACTTATCCTAAGATATCGCTTATAGAGGGAATGGCAAAATCGCTACACTTGAACTGAATTACATAACAGAACAGAGTCACACCTTTAGAAGACACACTATGGCTGCTTAACGGGAAAGGTGAGGTGGGGTGATGCATAAAACAAGGGTTTGAAATTAGCTCAGCGACCGCTCCATAAGCCAAATATGTAATAGACAAGGCCTACTCCCTGCTCAGTGAACTGGACTCAACACACCCTAGTCACCACACAAGAATATATCTGAGTAGTAAGAATCTGAAAACCTATGTATCGATATCTCTCTGCAAGTGAATCAAGAGGGTGTAAAGCGGCATCAACACAGCAGGGAAAAGCAGCCAAGCCCCATTCTAAACATAAATTACTTTTAAAAACCCACAAAACAAAGACAGTGAAAGAGAGAGAAATTCTTACAAAATCCGTTCAGGGTCTCTGATGCAACCTGGATTGACCATATCTAGACCCACAGCTGGATGAGACATAAGGCTGGACACTCTTGGGGCTCAGAGGATTGGTGAGGTTGGGAGAGCAAATGCAGATACTTTAAAGTAACACTGCGGGGTACCCACCCCATGGGTCTCAAATCTCCAGGTACAAGGGCATCTTCCTACATCAAAACATGCATGGGAAACCCAGAAGATGGTATGCTGTGAGATAGGGAAAGGCTTCTAAAACGCACCTCAATTCTCCTCTCCTTGTGCTCGGGTTCGCCATTCCAGCCGCTTGACTAACCATCTCCCTACTTGGAGAATCAGCACCTTTAACCTCCTGATTGTACAGGTTGCAATTTGTCCTGAGGATGAACGGGAAGACGCGGAACCAACGAGAGACGAGCCCTAGGTGTTGGGACAGGCGTAGGTCACTCCATTTTCCCATCAGGAAGAAGAATGAACCACAGGCTCAGCCTGCCCCCCAGAACCAAAATAGGGCCTGAAGCAATCCTGCGCTTTTGCGGCCAGCTCCCAAAAAAGCGAGTAGACAAATGGAGCTCAGGGGCACTGCAATTCACAAACGTGCAGAGTTATAAATGAGAACTCTCGTCCACAAATATATTGAGGGAAGGCAACGAAGAGGATTTGAAAGCAAGGCAGATTTGCAGGAAACAGATTTCAGGAGGTAGATTCGACTCGCCTTTAAAGCACATGAAAAGCGGCAAAACGTTGACAATGATGCCCTTGGCCAAAAAGGGCGTATGCGTTTTTTCCTGAATATACTCAGGACAAAACGCATACGCCCTTTTTGGCCAACCAAGCAAGCCGGAAGGGCAAATCAGCGCTACAAAGACGTCTCGCTTGCCCTCGGTCAAAAGGGCCATGCTGAAAAAAGTGTAAAAACCAGAAAAGCAGGACAGGCCATGGAGACATGCGAGCCTTGCTACGCTGCTGGGCGGGATGTAAATTGCCAACAGCCACTCTGGAAAAGGGTACAGTGTGTCCCGAAACAAGTAATAAACACAGCTTAGAGAGCATAGGGCACTTCCACTCATGGGCGTATAAATTGGGAAAAATAAAAATCAACAAGACACAGGCACCCCAACCTTTACGGCTGCTCTGTTTCCAAGAACCTCCACTTCGGTACACCTTCAATATCCCAGAAAGAGAAAAATGGATAAAGAAATGGTGGTACTTGGCACAATGGAATATCACTCAGCCATGAAATCAATGTCATAAGGCTAGTTAGCAGCATGATGAGTGGATTTAGGTACGATGATTCTAAGTGAAGTAAGTCACACAGAAAAAGGCACTTATCCTAAGATATCGCTTATACAGGGAATGTCAAAATCGCTAAACTTGAACTGAATTACAAAACAGAACAGAGTCACACCTTTAGAAGACACACTATGGCTGCTTAACGAGAAAGGTGAGGTGGGGTGATGCATAAAACAAGGGTTTGAAATTAGCTCAGAGACCGCTCCATAAGCCAAATATGTAATAGACAAGGCCTACTCCCTGCTCAGTGAACTGGACTCAACACCCCCTAGTCACCGCACAAGAATATATATGATTACTATGAATCTGAAAACCTATGTATCGATATCTCTCTGCAAGTGAATCAAGAGAGTGTAAAGCGGCATCAACACAGCAGGGAAAAGCAGCCAAACCCCATTCTAAACATACATTACTTTAAGAAACCCACAAAGCAAAGACAGTGAAAGAGAGAGAAATTCTTACAAAATCCGTTCAGGGTCTCTGATGCAACCTGGATTGACCATATCTAGACCCACAGCTGGATGAGACATAAGGCTGGACACTCTTGGGGCTGAGAGGATTGGTGAGGTCGGGTGAGCAAATGCAGATACTTTAAAGTAACACCGCGGGGTACACACCCCATGGGTCTCAAATCTCTAGGTAAAAGGGCATCTTCCTACATCAAAACATGCATGGGAAACCCAGAAGATGGTATGCCATGAGATCGGGAAAGGTTTCTAAAACGCACCTCATTTCTCCTCTCCTTGTGCTCGGGTTCGCCATTCCAGCTGCTTGACCAACCATCTCCCTATTTGGAGAATCAGCACCTTTAACCTCCTGATTGTACAGGTTGCAATTTGTCCTGAGGATGAACGGGAAGACGCGGAACCAACGAGAGACGAGCCCTAGGTGTTGGGACAGGCGTAGGTCACTCCATTTTCCCATCAGGAAGAAGAATGAACCACAGGCTCAGCCTGCCCCCCAGAACCAAAATAGGGCCTGAAGCAATCCTGCGCTTTTGCGACCAGCTCCCAAAAAAGCGAGGAGACAAATGGAGCTCAGGGGCACTGCAATTCACAAACGTGCAGAGTTACAAATGAGAACTCTCGTCCACAAATATATTGAGGGAAGGCAACGAAGAGGATTTGAAAGCAAGGCAGATTTGCAGGAAACAGATTTCAGGAGGTAGATTCGACTCGCCTTTAAAGCACATGAAAAGCGGCAAAACGTTGACAATGATGCCCTTGGCCAAAAAGGGCGTATGCGTTTTTTCCTGAATATATTCAGGAAAAAACGCATACGCCCTTTTTGGCCAACCAAGCAAGCCGGAAGGGCAAATCAGCGCTACAAAGAAGTCTCGCTTGCCCTCGGTCAAAAGGGCCATGCTGAACAAAGTGTAAAAACCAGAAAAGCAGGACAGGCCATGGAGACATGGGAGCCTTGCTACGCTGATGGGCGGGATGTAAATTGCCAACAGGCACTCTGGAGAAGAGTACGGTGTGTCCTGAAACAAGTAATAAACACAGCGTAGAGAGCATAGGGCATTTCCACTCATGGGCGTATAAATTGGGAAAACTAAAAATCAACAAGATACAGGCACCCCAAACTTTACGGCTGCTCTGTTGCCAAGAACCTCCGCTTCGGTACACCTTCAATATCCCAGGAAAGAGAAAAATGGATAAAGAAATGGTGGTACTTGGCACAATGGAATGTCACTCAGCCATGAAATCAATGTCATAAGGCTAGTTAGCAGCATGATGAGTGGATTTAGCGACGATGATTCTAAGTGAAATAAGTCACACAGAAAAAGACACTTATCCTAAGATATCGCTTATAGAGGGAATGTCAAAATCGCTACACTTGAACTGAATTACAAAACAGAACAGAGTCACACCTTTAGAAGACACACTATGGCTGCTTAACGAGAAAGGTGAGGTGGGGTGATGCATAAAACAAGGGTTTGAAATTAGCTCAGAGACCTCTCCATAAGCCAAATATGTAATAGACAAGGCCTACTCCCTGCTCAGTAAACTGGACTCAACACCCCCTAGTCACCGCACAAGAATAAATCTGACTAGTAAGAATCTGAAAACCTATGTATCGATATCTCTCTGCAAGTGAATCAAGAGGGTGTAAAGCGGCATAAAAACAGCAGGGAAAAGCAGCAAAGCCCCATTCTAAACATAAATTACTTTAAAAAACCCACAAAACAAAGACAGTGAAAGAGAGAGAAATTCTTACAAAATCCGTTCAGGGTCTCTGATGCAACCTGGATTGACCATATCTAGACCCACAGCTGGATGAGACATAAGGCTGGACACTCTTGGGGCTGAGAGGATTGGTGAGGTTCAGTGAGCAAACCCAGATACTTTAAAGTAACACCGCGGGGTACACACCCCATGGGTCTCAAATCTCCAGGTACAAGGGCATCTTCCTACATCAAAACATGCATGGGAAACCCAGAAGATGGTATGCCGTGAGATCGGGAAAGGTTTCTAAAACGCACCTCATTTCTCCTCTCCTTGTGCTCGGGTTCGCCATTCCAGCCGCTTGACTAACCATCTCCCTACTTGGAGAATCAGCACCTTTAACCTCCTGATTGTACAGGTTGCAATCTGTCCTGAGGATGAACGGAAAGACGCGGAACCAACGAGAGACGAGCCCTAGGTGTTGGGACAGGCACAGGTCACTCCATTTTCCCATCAGGAAGAAGAATGAACCACAGGCTCAGCCTGCCCCCCAGAACCAAAATAGGGCCTGAAGCAATCCTGCGCTTTTGCGGCCAGCTCCCAAGAAAGCGAGGAGACAAATGGAGCTCAGGGGCACTGCAATTCACAAACGTGCAGAGTTATAAATGAGAACTCTCGTCCACAAATATATTGAGGGAAGGCAACGAAGAGGATTTGAAAGCAAGGCAGATTTGCAGGAAACAGATTTCAGGGGGTAGATTCGACTCACCTATAAAGCACATGAAAAGCGGCAAAACGTTGACAATGATGCCCTTGGCCAAAAAGGGCGTATGCGTTTTTTCCTGAATATATTCAGGAAAAAACGCATACGCCCTTTTTGGCCAACCAAGCAAGCCGGAAGGGCAAATCAGCGCTACAAAGAAGTCTCGCTTGCCCTCGGTCAAAAGGGCCATGCTGAACAAAGTGTAAAAACCAGAAAAGCAGGACAGGCCATGGAGACATGGGAGCCTTGCTACGCTGATGGGCGGGATGTAAATTGCCAACAGGCACTCTGGAGAAGAGTACGGTGTGTCCTGAAACAAGTAATAAACACAGCGTAGAGAGCATAGGGCACTTCCACTCATGGGCGTATATACTGGGAAAACTAAAAATCAACAAAACACAGGCACCCCAACCTTTACGGCAGCTGTATTTCCAAGAACCTCCACTTCGGTACACCTTCAATATCCCAGAAAGAGAAAAATGGATAAAGAAATAGTGGTACTTGGCCCAATGGAATATCACTCAGCCATGAAATCAATGTCATAAGGCTAGATAGCAGCATGATGAGTGGATTTAGCAACGATGATTCTAAGTGAAATAAGTCACACAGAAAAAGACACTTATCCTAAGATATCGCTTATAGAGGGAATGTCAAAATCACTACACTTGAACTGAAGTACAAAACAGAAAAGAGTCACACCTTTAGAAGACACACTATGGCTGCTTAACGGGAAAGGTGAGGTGGGGTGATGCATAGAACAAGGGTTTGAAATTAGCTCGGAGACCGCTCCATAAGCCAAATATGTAATAGACAAGGCCTACTCCCTGCTCAGTGAACTGGACTCAACACCCCCTAGTCACCGACACAAGAATATATCGGACTAGTAAGAATCTGAAAACCTATGTATCGATATCTCTCTGCAAGTGAATCAAGAGGGTGTAAAGCGGAATAAACACAGCAGGGAAAAGCAGCCAAGCCCCATTCTAAACATAAATTACTTAAAAAACCCACAAAACAAAGACAGTGAAAGAGAAATTCTTACAAAATCCGTTCAGGGTCTCTGATGCAACTTGGATTGACCATATCTAGACCCACAGCTGGATGAGACATAAGGCTGGACACTCTTGGGGCTGAGAGGATTGGTGAGGTTGGGTGAGCAAACCCAGATATTTTAAAGTAACACCGCGGGGTACACACCCCATGGGTCTCAAATCTCCAGGTACAAGGGCAACTTCCTACATCAAAACATGCATGGGAAACCCAGAAGTTGGTATGCCGTGAGATCGGGAAAGGTTTCTAAAACGCACCTCATTTCTCCTCTCCTTGTGCTTGGGTTCGCCATTCCAGCCGCTTGACTAACCATCTCCCTACTTGGAGAATCAGCACTTTTAACCTCCTGTTTCGTACAGGTTGCAATTTGTCCTGAGGATGAACGGGAAGACGGGCAACCAACGAGAGACTAGCCCTAGGTGTTGGGACAGGCACAGGTCACTCCATTTTCCCATCAGGAAGAAGAATGAACCACAGGCTCAGCCTGCCCCCCAGAACCAAAATAGGGCCTGAAGCAATCCTGCGCTTTTGCGGCCAGCTCCCAAAAAAGCGAGTAGACAAATGGAGCTCAGGGGCACTGCAATTCACAAACGTGCAGAGTTATAAAAGAGAACTCTCGTCCACAAATATATTGAGGGAAGGCAACGAAGAGGATTTGAAAGCAAGGCAGATTTGCAGGAAACAGATTTCAGGAGGTAGATTTGACTCGCCTTTAAAGCACATGAAAAGTGGCAAAACGTTGACAATGATGCCCTTGGCCAAAAAGGGCGTATGCGTTTTTTCCTGAATATATTCAGGAAAAAACGCATACGCCCTTTTAGGCCAACCAAGCAAGCCGGAAGGGCAAATCAACGCTACAAACACGTCTCGCTTGCCCTCGGTCAAAAGGGCCATGGTTAAAAAACTGTAAAAACCAGAAAAGCAGGACAGGCCATGGAGACATGCGAGCCTTGCTACGCTGATGGGCGGGATGTAAATTGCCAACAGCCACTCTGGAAAAGGGTACAGTGTGTCCCGAAACAAGTAATAAACACAGCTTAGAGAGCATAGGGCACTTCCACTCATGGGCGTATAAATTGGGAAAACTAAAAATCAACAAAACACAGGCACCCCAAACTTTACGGCTGCTCTGTTTCCAAGAACCTCCACTTCGGTACACCTTCAATATCGCAGGAAAGAGAAAAATGGATAAAGAAATGGTGCTACTTGGCCCAATGGAATATCACTCAGCCATGAAATCAATGTCATAAGGCTAGTTAGCAGCATGATGAGTGGATTTAGCGACGAAGATTCTAAGTGAAATAAGTCACACAGAAAAAGACACTTATCCTAAGATATCGCTTAGAGAGGGAATGTCAAAATCGCTACACTTGAACTGAATTACAAAACAGAACAGAGTCACACCTTTAGAAGACACACTATGGCTGCTTAACGGGAAAGTTGAGGTGGGGTGATGCATAAAACAAGGGTTTGAAATTAGCTCAGAGACCTCTCCATAAGCCAAATATGTAATAGACAAGGCCTACTCCCTGCTCAGTGAACTGGACTCAACACCCCCTAGTCACCGCACAAGAATATATCTGACTATTAAGAATCTGAAAACCTATGTATCCATATTTCTCTGCAAGTGAATCAAGAGGGTGTAAAGCGGCATAAACACAGCAGAGAAAAGCAGCCAAGCCCCATTCTAAACATAAATTACTTTAAAAAACCCACACAAAAAAAACAGTGAAAGAGAGAGAAATTCTTACAAAATCCGTTCAGGGACTCTGATGCAACCTGGATTGACCATATCTAGACCCACAGCTGGATGAGACATAAGGCTGGACACTCTTGGGGCTCAGAGGATTGGTGAGGTTGGGTGAGCAAATGCAGATACATTAAAGTAACACTGCGGGGTACCCACCCCATGGGTCTCAAATCTCCAGGTACAAGGGCATCTTCCTACATCAAAACATGCATGTGAAACCCAGAAGATGGTATGCTGTGAGATCGGGAAAGGCTTCTAAAACGCACCTCATTTCTCCTCTCCTTGTGCTCGGGTTCGCCATTCCAGCCGCTTGACTAACCATCTCCCTACTTGGAGAATCAGCACCTTTAACCTCCTGTTTCGTACAGGTTGCAATTTGTCCTGAGGATGAACGGGAAGACGGGCAACCAACGAGAGACTAGCCCTAGGTGTTGGGACAGGCACAGGTCACTCCATTTTCCCATCAGGAAGAAGAATGAACCACAGTCTCCGGCGGCCCCCTGAAAGCCGTAAAGGGCCTGAAGCAATCCTGTGCTTTTGCTGCCAGCTCCCAAAAAAGCGAGTAGACAAATGGAGCTCAGGGGCACTGCAATTCACAAACGTGCAGAGTTATAAATGATAACTCTCGTCCACAAATATATTGAGGGAAGGCAACGAAGAGGATTTGAAAGCAAGGCAGATTTGCAGGAAACAGATTTCAGGAGGTAGATTCGACTCGCCTTTAAAGCACATGAAAAGAGGAAAAACGTTGACAATGATGCCCTGGGCAAAAAAGGGCGTATGCGTTTTTTCCTGAATATATTCAGGAAAAAACGCATACGCCCTTTTTGGCCAACCAAGCAAGCCGGAAGGGCAAATCAGCGCTACAAAGAAATCTCGCTTGCCCTCGGTCAAAAGGGCCATGCTGAAGAAAGTGTAAAAACCAGAAAAGCAGGACAGGCCATGGAGACATGGGAGCCTTGCTACGCTGATGGGCGGGATGTAAATTGCCAACAGGCACTCTGGAGAAGTGTACGGTGTGTCCTGAAACAAGTAATAAACACAGCTTAGAGAGCATAGGGCACTTCCACTCATGGGCGTATAAATTGGGAAAACTAAAAATCAACAAGACACAGGCACCCCAAACTTTACAGCTGCTCTGTTTCCAAGAACCTCCACTTCAGTACACCTTCAATATCGCAGGAAAGAGAAAAATAGATAAAGAAATGGTGGTATTTGGCCCAATGGAATATCACTCAGCCATGAAATCAATGTCATAAGGCTAGTTAGCAGCATGATGAGTGGATTTAGCGACGATGATTCTAAGTGAAATAAGTCACACAGAAAAAGACACTTATCCTAAGATATCGCTTAGAGAGGGAATGTCAAAATCGCTACACTTGAACTGAATTACAAAACAGAACAGAGTCACACCTTTAGAAGACACACTATGGCTGCTTAACGGGAAAGGTGAGGTGGGGTGATGCATAAAACAAGGGTTTGAAATTAGCTCAGAGACCGCGCCATAAGCCCAATATGTAATAGACAAGGCCTACTCCCTGCTCAGTGAACTGGACTCAACACCCCCTAGTCACCGCACAAGAATATATCTGACTATTAAGAATCTGAAAACCTATGTATCCATATTTCTCTGCGAGTGAATCAAGAGGGTGTAAAGCGGCATAAACACAGCAGAGAAAAGCAGCCAAGCCCCATTCTAAACATAAATTACTTTAAAAAACCCACACAAAAAAAACAGTGAAAGAGAGAGAAATTCTTACAAAATCCGTTCAGGGACTCTGATGCAACCTGGATTGACCATATCTAGACCCACAGCTGGATGAGACATAAGGCTGGACACTCTTGGGGCTCAGAGGATTGGTGAGGTTGGGTGAGCAAATGCAGATACATTAAAGTAACACTGCGGGGTACCCACCCCATGGGTCTCAAATCTCCAGGTACAAGGGCATCTTCCTACATCAAAACATGCATGTGAAACCCAGAAGATGGTATGCTGTGAGATCGGGAAAGGCTTCTAAAACGCACCTCATTTCTCCTCTCCTTGTGCTCGGATTCGCCATTCCAGCCGCTTGACTAACCATCTCCCTACTTGGAGAATCAGCACCTTTAACCTCCTGTTTCGTACAGGTTGCAATTTGTCCTGAGGATGAACGGGAAGACGGGCAACCAACGAGAGACTAGCCCTAGGTGTTGGGACAGGCACAGGTCACTCCATTTTCCCATCAGGAAGAAGAATGAACCACAGGCTCCGGCGGCCCCCTGAAAGCCGTAAAGGGCCTGAAGCAATCCTGTGCTTTTGCTGCCAGCTCCCAAAAAAGCGAGTAGACAAATGGAGCTCAGGGGCACTGCAATTCACAAACGTGCAGAGTTATAAATGATAACTCTCGTCCACAAATATATTGAGGGAAGGCAACGAAGAGGATTTGAAAGCAAGGCAGATTTGCAGGAAACAGATTTCAGGAGGTAGATTCGACTCGCCTTTAAAGCACATGAAAAGCGGAAAAACGTTGAAAATGATGCCCTGGGCAAAAAAGGGCGTATGCGTTTTTTCCTGAATATATTCAGGAAAAAACGCATACGCCCTTTTTGGCCAACCAAGCAAGCCGGAAGGGCAAATCAGCGCTACAAAAAAGTCTCGCTTGCCCTCGGTCAAAAGGGCCATGCTGAAAAAAGTGTAAAAACCAGAAAAGCAGGACAGGCCATGGAGACATGCGAGCCTTGCTACGCTGATGGGCAGGATGTAATTTGCCAACAGGCACTCTGGAGAAGTGTACGGTGTGTCCTGAAACAAGTAATAAACACAGCTTAGAGAGCATAGGGCACTTCCACTCATGGGCGTATAAATTGGGAAAACTAAAAATCAACAAGACACAGGCACCCCAAACTTTACAGCTGCTCTGTTTCCAAGAACCTCCACTTCAGTACACCTTCAATATCGCAGGAAAGAGAAAAATAGATAAAGAAATGGTGGTATTTGGCCCAATGGAATATCACTCAGCCATGAAATCAATGTCATAAGGCTAGTTAGCAGCATGATGAGTGGATTTAGCGACGATGATTCTAAGTGAAATAAGTCACACAGAAAAAGACACTTATCCTAAGATATCGCTTAGAGAGGGAATGTCAAAATCGCTACACTTGAACTGAATTACAAAACAGAACAGAGTCACACCTTTAGAAGACACACTATGGCTGCTTAACGGGAAAGGTGAGGTGGGGTGATGCATAAAACAAGGGTTTGAAATTAGCTCAGAGACCGCGCCATAAGCCCAATATGTAATAGACAAGGCCTACTCCCTGCTCAGTGAACTGGACTCAACACCCCCTAGTCACCGCACAAGAATATATCTGACTATTAAGAATCTGAAAACCTATGTATCCATATTTCTCTGCGAGTGAATCAAGAGGGTGTAAAGCGGCATAAACACAGCAGAGAAAAGCAGCCAAGCCCCATTCTAAACATAAATTACTTTAAAAAACCCACACAAAAAAAACAGTGAAAGAGAGAGAAATTCTTACAAAATCCGTTCAGGGACTCTGATGCAACCTGGATTGACCATATCTAGACCCACAGCTGGATGAGACATAAGGCTGGACACTCTTGGGGCTCAGAGGATTGGTGAGGTTGGGTGAGCAAATGCAGATACATTAAAGTAACACTGCGGGGTACCCACCCCATGGGTCTCAAATCTCCAGGTACAAGGGCATCTTCCTACATCAAAACATGCATGTGAAACCCAGAAGATGGTATGCTGTGAGATCGGGAAAGGCTTCTAAAACGCACCTCATTTCTCCTCTCCTTGTGCTCGGATTCGCCATTCCAGCCGCTTGACTAACCATCTCCCTACTTGGAGAATCAGCACCTTTAACCTCCTGTTTCGTACAGGTTGCAATTTGTCCTGAGGATGAACGGGAAGACGGGCAACCAACGAGAGACTAGCCCTAGGTGTTGGGACAGGCACAGGTCACTCCATTTTCCCATCAGGAAGAAGAATGAACCACAGGCTCCGGCGGCCCCCTGAAAGCCGTAAAGGGCCTGAAGCAATCCTGTGCTTTTGCTGCCAGCTCCCAAAAAAGCGAGTAGACAAATGGAGCTCAGGGGCACTGCAATTCACAAACGTGCAGAGTTATAAATGATAACTCTCGTCCACAAATATATTGAGGGAAGGCAACGAAGAGGATTTGAAAGCAAGGCAGATTTGCAGGAAACAGATTTCAGGAGGTAGATTCGACTCGCCTTTAAAGCACATGAAAAGCGGAAAAACGTTGAAAATGATGCCCTGGGCAAAAAAGGGCGTATGCGTTTTTTCCTGAATATATTCAGGAAAAAACGCATACGCCCTTTTTGGCCAACCAAGCAAGCCGGAAGGGCAAATCAGCGCTACAAAAAAGTCTCGCTTGCCCTCGGTCAAAAGGGCCATGCTGAAAAAAGTGTAAAAACCAGAAAAGCAGGACAGGCCATGGAGACATGCGAGCCTTGCTACGCTGATGGGCAGGATGTAATTTGCCAACAGGCACTCTGGAGAAGTGTACGGTGTGTCCTGAAACAAGTAATAAACACAGCTTAGAGAGCATAGGGCACTTCCACTCATGGGCGTATAAATTGGGAAAAATAAAAATCAACAAGACACAGGCACCCCAAACTTTACGGCTGCTCTGTTTCCAAGAACCTCCACTTCGGTACACCTTCAATATCGCAGGAAAGAGAAAAATGGATAAAGAAATGGTGCTACTTGGCCCAATGGAATATCACTCAGCCATGAAATCAATGTCATAAGGCTAGTTAGCAGCATGATGAGTGGATTTAGGTACGATGATTCTAAGTGAAATAAGTCACACAGAAAAAGACACTTATCCTAAGATATCGCTTATAGAGGGAATGTCAAAATCACTACACTTGAACTGAAGTACAAAACAGAACAGAGTCACACCTTTAGAAGACACACTATGGCTGCTTAACGGGAAAGGTGAGGTGGGGTGATGCATAGAACAAGGGTTTGAAATTAGCTCGGAGACCGCTCCATAAGCCAAATATGTAATAGACAAGGCCTACTCCCTGCTCAGTGAACTGGACTCAACACCCCCTAGTCACCGCACAAGAATATATCTGACTAGTAAGAATCTGAAAACCTATGTATCGATATCTCTCTGCAAGTGAATCAAGAGGGTGTAAAGCGGAATAAACACAGCAGGGAAAAGCAGCCAAGCCCCATTCTAAACATAAATTACTTTAAAAAACCCACAAAACAAAGACAGTGAAAGAGAGAGAAATTCTTACAAAATCCGTTCAGGGTGTCGGATGCAACCTGGATTGACCATATCTAGACCCACAGCTGGATGAGACATAAGGCTGGAGACTCTTGGGGCTGAGAGGATTGGTGAGGTTGGGTGAGCAAACGCAGATACTTTAAAGTAACACTGCGGGGAACACACCCCATGGGTCTCAAATCTCCAGGTACAAGGGCATCTTCCTACATCAAAACATGCATGGGAAACCCAGAGAATTGTATGCCGTGAGATCGGGAAAGGCTTCTAAAACGCACCTCATTTCTCCTCTCCTTGTGCTCGGGTTCGCCATTCCAGCCACTTGACTAACCATCTCCCTAATTGGAGAATCAGCACATTTAACCTCCTCTTTCGTCCAGGTTGCAATTTGTCCTGAGGATGAAGGGGAAGACGGGGAAACAACGAGAGACTAGCCCTAGGTGTTGGGACAGGCACAGGTTACTCCATTTTCCCATCAGGAAGAAGAATGAACCACAGGCTCAGCCTGCCCCCCAGAAACAAAATAGGGCCTGAAGCAATCCTGCCCTTTTGCGGCCAGCTCCCAAAAAAGCGAGGAGACAAATGGAGCTCAGGGGCACTGCAATTCACAAACGTGCAGAGTTATAAATGAGAACTCTCGTCCACAAATATATTGAGGGAAGGCAACGAAGAGGATTTGAAAGCAAGGCAGATTTGCAGGAAACAGATTTCAGGAGGTAAATTCGACTCGCCTGTAAAGCACATGAAAAGCGGCAAAACGTTGACAATGATGCCCTTGGCCATAAACGGCGTATGCGTTTTTTCCTGAATATATTCAGGAAAAAACGCATACGCCGTTTTTGGCCAACCAAGCAAGCCGGAAGGGCAAATCAGCGCTACAAAGAAGTCTCGCTTTCCCTCGGTCAAAAGGGCCATGCTGAAAAAAGTGTAAAAACCAGAAAAGCAGGACAGGCCATGGAGACATGCGAGCCTTGCTACGCTGATGGGTGGGATGTAAATTGCCAACAGGCACTCTGGAGAAGTGTACGGTGTGTCCTGAAACAAGTAATAAACACAGCTTAGAGAGCATAGGGCACATCCACTCATGGGCGTATAAATTGGGAAAAATAAAAATCAACAAGACACAGGCACCCCAAACTTTACAGCTGCTCTGTTTCCAAGAACCTCCACTTCGGTACACCTTCAATATCCCAGGAAAGAGAAAAATGGATAAACAAATGGTGGTACTTGGCACTATGGAATGTCACTCAGCCATGAAATCAATGTCATAAGGCTAGTTAGCAGCATGATGAGTGGATGTAGGTACGATGATTCTAAGTGAAATAAGTCACACAGAAAAAGACACTTATCCTAATATATCGCTTATAGAGGGAACGTCAAAATCGCTACACTTGAACTGAATTACAAAACAGAACACAGTCACACCTGTAGAAGACACACTATGGCTGCTTAACGGGAAAGGTGAGGTGGGGTGATGCATAAAACAAGGGTTTGAAATTAGCTCAGAGACCGCTCCATAAGCCAAATATGTAATACACAAGGCCTACTCCCTGCTCAGTGAACTGGACTCAACACCCCCTAGTCACCGCACAAGAATATATCTGATTAGTATGAATCTGAAAACCTATGTATCGATATCTCTCTGCAAGTGAATCAAGAGGGTGTAAAGCGGCATAAACACAGCAGGGAAAAGCAGCCAAACCCCATTCTAAACATACATTACTTTAAAAAACCCACAAAGCAAAGACAGTGAAAGAGAGAGAAATTCTTACAAAATCCGTTCAGGGTCTCTGATGCAACCTGGATTGACCATATCTAGACCCACAGCTGGATGAGACATAAGGCTGGACACTCTTGGGGCTGAGAGGATTGGTGAGGTCAGGTGAGCAAATGCAGATACTTTAAAGTAACACCGCGGGGTACCCACCCCATGGGTCTCAAATCTCCAGGTACAAGGGAATCTTCCTACATCAAAACATGCATGAGAAACCCAGAAGATGGTATGCCGTGATATCGGGAAAGGTTTCTAAAACGCACCTCATTTCTCCTCTCCTTGTGCTCGGGTTCGCCATTCCAGCCACTTGACTAACCATCTCCCTAATTGGAGAATCAGCACCTTTAACCTCCTGTTTCGTCCAGGTTGCAATTTGTCCTGAGGATGAAGGGGAAGACGGGGAACCAACGAGAGACTAGCCCTAGGTGTTGGGACAGGCACAGGTCACTCCACTTTCCCATCAGGAAGAAGAATGAACCACAGGCTCAGCCTGCCCCTCAGAACCAAAATAGGGCCTGAAGCAATCCTGCGCTTTTGCGGCCAGCTCCCAAAAAAGCGAGGAGACAAATGGAGCTCAGGGGCACTGCAATTCACAAACGTGCAGAGTTATAAATGAGAACTCTCGTCCACAAATATATTGAGGGAAGGCAACGAAGAGGATTTGAAAGCAAGGCAGATTTGCAGGAAACAGATTTCAGGAGGTAGATTCGGCTCGCCTTTAAAACACATGAAAAGCGGCAAAACGTTGACAATCATGCCCTTGGACAAAAACGGCGTATGCGTTTTTTCCTGAATATATTCAGGAAAAAACGCATACGCCCTTTTTGGCCAACCAAGCAAGCCGGAAGGGCAAATCAGCGCTACAAAGAAGTCTCGCTTGCCCTCGGTCAAAAGGGCCATGCTGAAAAAAGTGTAAAAACCAGAAAAGCAGGACAGGCCATGGAGACATGCGAGCCTTGCTACGCTGATGGGCGGGATGTAAATTGCCAACAGGCACTCTGGAGAAGTGTACGGTGTGTCCTGAAACAAGTAATAAACACAGCTTAGAGAGCATAGGGCACTTCCACTCATGGGCGTATAAATTGGGAAAACTAAAAATCAACAAGACACAGGCACCCCAAACTTTACGGCTGCTCTGTTTCCAAGAACCTCCACTTCGGTACACCTTCAATATCCCAGGAAAGAGAAAAATGGATAAACAAATGGTGGTACTTATTACAATGGAATGTCACTCAGCCATGAAATCAATGTCATAAGGCTACTTAGCAGCATGATGAGTGGATTTAGCGACGATGATTCTAAGTGAAATAAGTCACACAGAAAAAGACACTTATCCTAAGATATCGCTTATAGAGGGAATGGCAAAATCGCTACACTTGAACTGAATTACATAACAGAACAGAGTCACACCTTTAGAAGACACACTATGGCTGCTTAACGGGAAAGGTGAGGTGGGGTGATGCATAAAACAAGGGTTTGAAATTAGCTCAGCGACCGCTCCATAAGCCAAATATGTAATAGACAAGGCCTACTCCCTGCTCAGTGAACTGGACTCAACACACCCTAGTCACCACACAAGAATATATCTGAGTAGTAAGAATCTGAAAACCTATGTATCGATATCTCTCTGCAAGTGAATCAAGAGGGTGTAAAGCGGCATCAACACAGCAGGGAAAAGCAGCCAAGCCCCATTCTAAACATAAATTACTTTTAAAAACCCACAAAACAAAGACAGTGAAAGAGAGAGAAATTCTTACAAAATCCGTTCAGGGTCTCTGATGCAACCTGGATTGACCATATCTAGACCCACAGCTGGATGAGACATAAGGCTGGACACTCTTGGGGCTCAGAGGATTGGTGAGGTTGGGAGAGCAAATGCAGATACTTTAAAGTAACACTGCGGGGTACCCACCCCATGGGTCTCAAATCTCCAGGTACAAGGGCATCTTCCTACATCAAAACATGCATGGGAAACCCAGAAGATGGTATGCTGTGAGATCGGGAAAGGCTTCTAAAACGCACCTCAATTCTCCTCTCCTTGTGCTCGGGTTCGCCATTCCAGCCGCTTGACTAACCATCTCCCTACTTGGAGAATCAGCACCTTTAACCTCCTGATTGTACAGGTTGCAATTTGTCCTGAGGATGAACGGGAAGACGCGGAACCAACGAGAGACGAGCCCTAGGTGTTGGGACAGGCGTAGGTCACTCCATTTTCCCATCAGGAAGAAGAATGAACCACAGGCTCAGCCTGCCCCCCAGAACCAAAATAGGGCCTGAAGCAATCCTGCGCTTTTGCGGCCAGCTCCCAAAAAAGCGAGTAGACAAATGGAGCTCAGGGGCACTGCAATTCACAAACGTGCAGAGTTATAAATGAGAACTCTCGTCCACAAATATATTGAGGGAAGGCAACGAAGAGGATTTGAAAGCAAGGCAGATTTGCAGGAAACAGATTTCAGGAGGTAGATTCGACTCGCCTTTAAAGCACATGAAAAGCGGCAAAACGTTGACAATGATGCCCTTGGCCAAAAAGGGCGTATGCGTTTTTTCCTGAATATACTCAGGACAAAACGCATACGCCCTTTTTGGCCAACCAAGCAAGCCGGAAGGGCAAATCAGCGCTACAAAGACGTCTCGCTTGCCCTCGGTCAAAAGGGCCATGCTGAAAAAAGTGTAAAAACCAGAAAAGCAGGACAGGCCATGGAGACATGCGAGCCTTGCTACGCTGCTGGGCGGGATGTAAATTGCCAACAGCCACTCTGGAAAAGGGTACAGTGTGTCCCGAAACAAGTAATAAACACAGCTTAGAGAGCATAGGGCACTTCCACTCATGGGCGTATAAATTGGGAAAAATAAAAATCAACAAGACACAGGCACCCCAACCTTTACGGCTGCTCTGTTTCCAAGAACCTCCACTTCGGTACACCTTCAATATCCCAGAAAGAGAAAAATGGATAAAGAAATGGTGGTACTTGGCACAATGGAATATCACTCAGCCATGAAATCAATGTCATAAGGCTAGTTAGCAGCATGATGAGTGGATTTAGGTACGATGATTCTAAGTGAAGTAAGTCACACAGAAAAAGGCACTTATCCTAAGATATCGCTTATACAGGGAATGTCAAAATCGCTAAACTTGAACTGAATTACAAAACAGAACAGAGTCACACCTTTAGAAGACACACTATGGCTGCTTAACGAGAAAGGTGAGGTGGGGTGATGCATAAAACAAGGGTTTGAAATTAGCTCAGAGACCGCTCCATAAGCCAAATATGTAATAGACAAGGCCTACTCCCTGCTCAGTGAACTGGACTCAACACCCCCTAGTCACCGCACAAGAATATATATGATTACTATGAATCTGAAAACCTATGTATCGATATCTCTCTGCAAGTGAATCAAGAGAGTGTAAAGCGGCATCAACACAGCAGGGAAAAGCAGCCAAACCCCATTCTAAACATACATTACTTTAAGAAACCCACAAAGCAAAGACAGTGAAAGAGAGAGAAATTCTTACAAAATCCGTTCAGGGTCTCTGATGCAACCTGGATTGACCATATCTAGACCCACAGCTGGATGAGACATAAGGCTGGACACTCTTGGGGCTGAGAGGATTGGTGAGGTCGGGTGAGCAAATGCAGATACTTTAAAGTAACACCGCGGGGTACACACCCCATGGGTCTCAAATCTCTAGGTAAAAGGGCATCTTCCTACCTCAAAACATGCATGGGAAACCCAGAAGATGGTATGCCTTGAGATCGGGAAAGGTTTCTAAAACGCACCTCATTTCTCCTCTCCTTGTGCTCGGGTTCGCCATTCCAGCTGCTTGACCAACCATCTCCCTATTTGGAGAATCAGCACCTTTAACCTCCTGATTGTACAGGTTGCAATTTGTCCTGAGGATGAACGGGAAGACGCGGAACCAACGAGAGACGAGCCCTAGGTGTTGGGACAGGCGTAGGTCACTCCATTT
Organism: Eubalaena glacialis; assembly: GCF_028564815.1. Lineage (NCBI taxonomy): Eukaryota > Metazoa > Chordata > Mammalia > Artiodactyla > Balaenidae > Eubalaena > Eubalaena glacialis. The sequence continues at coordinate 372,372 of NW_026871254.1, forward strand.
TCCCATCAGGAAGAAGAATGAACCACAGGCTCAGCCTGCCCCCCAGAACCAAAATAGGGCCTGAAGCAATCCTGCGCTTTTGCGACCAGCTCCCAAAAAAGCGAGGAGACAAATGGAGCTCAGGGGCACTGCAATTCACAAACGTGCAGAGTTACAAATGAGAACTCTCGTCCACAAATATATTGAGGGAAGGCAACGAAGAGGATTTGAAAGCAAGGCAGATTTGCAGGAAACAGATTTCAGGAGGTAGATTCGACTCGCCTTTAAAGCACATGAAAAGCGGCAAAACGTTGACAATGATGCCCTTGGCCAAAAAGGGCGTATGCGTTTTTTCCTGAATATATTCAGGAAAAAACGCATACGCCCTTTTTGGCCAACCAAGCAAGCCGGAAGGGCAAATCAGCGCTACAAAGAAGTCTCGCTTGCCCTCGGTCAAAAGGGCCATGCTGAACAAAGTGTAAAAACCAGAAAAGCAGGACAGGCCATGGAGACATGGGAGCCTTGCTACGCTGATGGGCGGGATGTAAATTGCCAACAGGCACTCTGGAGAAGAGTACGGTGTGTCCTGAAACAAGTAATAAACACAGCGTAGAGAGCATAGGGCATTTCCACTCATGGGCGTATAAATTGGGAAAACTAAAAATCAACAAGATACAGGCACCCCAAACTTTACGGCTGCTCTGTTGCCAAGAACCTCCGCTTCGGTACACCTTCAATATCCCAGGAAAGAGAAAAATGGATAAAGAAATGGTGGTACTTGGCACAATGGAATGTCACTCAGCCATGAAATCAATGTCATAAGGCTAGTTAGCAGCATGATGAGTGGATTTAGCGACGATGATTCTAAGTGAAATAAGTCACACAGAAAAAGACACTTATCCTAAGATATCGCTTATAGAGGGAATGTCAAAATCGCTACACTTGAACTGAATTACAAAACAGAACAGAGTCACACCTTTAGAAGACACACTATGGCTGCTTAACGAGAAAGGTGAGGTGGGGTGATGCATAAAACAAGGGTTTGAAATTAGCTCAGAGACCTCTCCATAAGCCAAATATGTAATAGACAAGGCCTACTCCCTGCTCAGTAAACTGGACTCAACACCCCCTAGTCACCGCACAAGAATAAATCTGACTAGTAAGAATCTGAAAACCTATGTATCGATATCTCTCTGCAAGTGAATCAAGAGGGTGTAAAGCGGCATAAAAACAGCAGGGAAAAGCAGCAAAGCCCCATTCTAAACATAAATTACTTTAAAAAACCCACAAAACAAAGACAGTGAAAGAGAGAGAAATTCTTACAAAATCCGTTCAGGGTCTCTGATGCAACCTGGATTGACCATATCTAGACCCACAGCTGGATGAGACATAAGGCTGGACACTCTTGGGGCTGAGAGGATTGGTGAGGTTCAGTGAGCAAACCCAGATACTTTAAAGTAACACCGCGGGGTACACACCCCATGGGTCTCAAATCTCCAGGTACAAGGGCATCTTCCTACATCAAAACATGCATGGGAAACCCAGAAGATGGTATGCCGTGAGATCGGGAAAGGTTTCTAAAACGCACCTCATTTCTCCTCTCCTTGTGCTCGGGTTCGCCATTCCAGCCGCTTGACTAACCATCTCCCTACTTGGAGAATCAGCACCTTTAACCTCCTGATTGTACAGGTTGCAATCTGTCCTGAGGATGAACGGAAAGACGCGGAACCAACGAGAGACGAGCCCTAGGTGTTGGGACAGGCACAGGTCACTCCATTTTCCCATCAGGAAGAAGAATGAACCACAGGCTCAGCCTGCCCCCCAGAACCAAAATAGGGCCTGAAGCAATCCTGCGCTTTTGCGGCCAGCTCCCAAGAAAGCGAGGAGACAAATGGAGCTCAGGGGCACTGCAATTCACAAACGTGCAGAGTTATAAATGAGAACTCTCGTCCACAAATATATTGAGGGAAGGCAACGAAGAGGATTTGAAAGCAAGGCAGATTTGCAGGAAACAGATTTCAGGGGGTAGATTCGACTCACCTATAAAGCACATGAAAAGCGGCAAAACGTTGACAATGATGCCCTTGGCCAAAAAGGGCGTATGCGTTTTTTCCTGAATATATTCAGGAAAAAACGCATACGCCCTTTTTGGCCAACCAAGCAAGCCGGAAGGGCAAATCAGCGCTACAAAGAAGTCTCGCTTGCCCTCGGTCAAAAGGGCCATGCTGAACAAAGTGTAAAAACCAGAAAAGCAGGACAGGCCATGGAGACATGGGAGCCTTGCTACGCTGATGGGCGGGATGTAAATTGCCAACAGGCACTCTGGAGAAGAGTACGGTGTGTCCTGAAACAAGTAATAAACACAGCGTAGAGAGCATAGGGCACTTCCACTCATGGGCGTATATACTGGGAAAACTAAAAATCAACAAAACACAGGCACCCCAACCTTTACGGCAGCTGTATTTCCAAGAACCTCCACTTCGGTACACCTTCAATATCCCAGAAAGAGAAAAATGGATAAAGAAATAGTGGTACTTGGCCCAATGGAATATCACTCAGCCATGAAATCAATGTCATAAGGCTAGATAGCAGCATGATGAGTGGATTTAGCAACGATGATTCTAAGTGAAATAAGTCACACAGAAAAAGACACTTATCCTAAGATATCGCTTATAGAGGGAATGTCAAAATCACTACACTTGAACTGAAGTACAAAACAGAAAAGAGTCACACCTTTAGAAGACACACTATGGCTGCTTAACGGGAAAGGTGAGGTGGGGTGATGCATAGAACAAGGGTTTGAAATTAGCTCGGAGACCGCTCCATAAGCCAAATATGTAATAGACAAGGCCTACTCCCTGCTCAGTGAACTGGACTCAACACCCCCTAGTCACCGACACAAGAATATATCGGACTAGTAAGAATCTGAAAACCTATGTATCGATATCTCTCTGCAAGTGAATCAAGAGGGTGTAAAGCGGAATAAACACAGCAGGGAAAAGCAGCCAAGCCCCATTCTAAACATAAATTACTTAAAAAACCCACAAAACAAAGACAGTGAAAGAGAAATTCTTACAAAATCCGTTCAGGGTCTCTGATGCAACTTGGATTGACCATATCTAGACCCACAGCTGGATGAGACATAAGGCTGGACACTCTTGGGGCTGAGAGGATTGGTGAGGTTGGGTGAGCAAACCCAGATATTTTAAAGTAACACCGCGGGGTACACACCCCATGGGTCTCAAATCTCCAGGTACAAGGGCAACTTCCTACATCAAAACATGCATGGGAAACCCAGAAGTTGGTATGCCGTGAGATCGGGAAAGGTTTCTAAAACGCACCTCATTTCTCCTCTCCTTGTGCTTGGGTTCGCCATTCCAGCCGCTTGACTAACCATCTCCCTACTTGGAGAATCAGCACTTTTAACCTCCTGTTTCGTACAGGTTGCAATTTGTCCTGAGGATGAACGGGAAGACGGGCAACCAACGAGAGACTAGCCCTAGGTGTTGGGACAGGCACAGGTCACTCCATTTTCCCATCAGGAAGAAGAATGAACCACAGGCTCAGCCTGCCCCCCAGAACCAAAATAGGGCCTGAAGCAATCCTGCGCTTTTGCGGCCAGCTCCCAAAAAAGCGAGTAGACAAATGGAGCTCAGGGGCACTGCAATTCACAAACGTGCAGAGTTATAAAAGAGAACTCTCGTCCACAAATATATTGAGGGAAGGCAACGAAGAGGATTTGAAAGCAAGGCAGATTTGCAGGAAACAGATTTCAGGAGGTAGATTTGACTCGCCTTTAAAGCACATGAAAAGTGGCAAAACGTTGACAATGATGCCCTTGGCCAAAAAGGGCGTATGCGTTTTTTCCTGAATATATTCAGGAAAAAACGCATACGCCCTTTTAGGCCAACCAAGCAAGCCGGAAGGGCAAATCAACGCTACAAACACGTCTCGCTTGCCCTCGGTCAAAAGGGCCATGGTTAAAAAACTGTAAAAACCAGAAAAGCAGGACAGGCCATGGAGACATGCGAGCCTTGCTACGCTGATGGGCGGGATGTAAATTGCCAACAGCCACTCTGGAAAAGGGTACAGTGTGTCCCGAAACAAGTAATAAACACAGCTTAGAGAGCATAGGGCACTTCCACTCATGGGCGTATAAATTGGGAAAACTAAAAATCAACAAAACACAGGCACCCCAAACTTTACGGCTGCTCTGTTTCCAAGAACCTCCACTTCGGTACACCTTCAATATCGCAGGAAAGAGAAAAATGGATAAAGAAATGGTGCTACTTGGCCCAATGGAATATCACTCAGCCATGAAATCAATGTCATAAGGCTAGTTAGCAGCATGATGAGTGGATTTAGCGACGAAGATTCTAAGTGAAATAAGTCACACAGAAAAAGACACTTATCCTAAGATATCGCTTAGAGAGGGAATGTCAAAATCGCTACACTTGAACTGAATTACAAAACAGAACAGAGTCACACCTTTAGAAGACACACTATGGCTGCTTAACGGGAAAGTTGAGGTGGGGTGATGCATAAAACAAGGGTTTGAAATTAGCTCAGAGACCTCTCCATAAGCCAAATATGTAATAGACAAGGCCTACTCCCTGCTCAGTGAACTGGACTCAACACCCCCTAGTCACCGCACAAGAATATATCTGACTATTAAGAATCTGAAAACCTATGTATCCATATTTCTCTGCAAGTGAATCAAGAGGGTGTAAAGCGGCATAAACACAGCAGAGAAAAGCAGCCAAGCCCCATTCTAAACATAAATTACTTTAAAAAACCCACACAAAAAAAACAGTGAAAGAGAGAGAAATTCTTACAAAATCCGTTCAGGGACTCTGATGCAACCTGGATTGACCATATCTAGACCCACAGCTGGATGAGACATAAGGCTGGACACTCTTGGGGCTCAGAGGATTGGTGAGGTTGGGTGAGCAAATGCAGATACATTAAAGTAACACTGCGGGGTACCCACCCCATGGGTCTCAAATCTCCAGGTACAAGGGCATCTTCCTACATCAAAACATGCATGTGAAACCCAGAAGATGGTATGCTGTGAGATCGGGAAAGGCTTCTAAAACGCACCTCATTTCTCCTCTCCTTGTGCTCGGGTTCGCCATTCCAGCCGCTTGACTAACCATCTCCCTACTTGGAGAATCAGCACCTTTAACCTCCTGTTTCGTACAGGTTGCAATTTGTCCTGAGGATGAACGGGAAGACGGGCAACCAACGAGAGACTAGCCCTAGGTGTTGGGACAGGCACAGGTCACTCCATTTTCCCATCAGGAAGAAGAATGAACCACAGTCTCCGGCGGCCCCCTGAAAGCCGTAAAGGGCCTGAAGCAATCCTGTGCTTTTGCTGCCAGCTCCCAAAAAAGCGAGTAGACAAATGGAGCTCAGGGGCACTGCAATTCACAAACGTGCAGAGTTATAAATGATAACTCTCGTCCACAAATATATTGAGGGAAGGCAACGAAGAGGATTTGAAAGCAAGGCAGATTTGCAGGAAACAGATTTCAGGAGGTAGATTCGACTCGCCTTTAAAGCACATGAAAAGAGGAAAAACGTTGACAATGATGCCCTGGGCAAAAAAGGGCGTATGCGTTTTTTCCTGAATATATTCAGGAAAAAACGCATACGCCCTTTTTGGCCAACCAAGCAAGCCGGAAGGGCAAATCAGCGCTACAAAGAAATCTCGCTTGCCCTCGGTCAAAAGGGCCATGCTGAAGAAAGTGTAAAAACCAGAAAAGCAGGACAGGCCATGGAGACATGGGAGCCTTGCTACGCTGATGGGCGGGATGTAAATTGCCAACAGGCACTCTGGAGAAGTGTACGGTGTGTCCTGAAACAAGTAATAAACACAGCTTAGAGAGCATAGGGCACTTCCACTCATGGGCGTATAAATTGGGAAAACTAAAAATCAACAAGACACAGGCACCCCAAACTTTACAGCTGCTCTGTTTCCAAGAACCTCCACTTCAGTACACCTTCAATATCGCAGGAAAGAGAAAAATAGATAAAGAAATGGTGGTATTTGGCCCAATGGAATATCACTCAGCCATGAAATCAATGTCATAAGGCTAGTTAGCAGCATGATGAGTGGATTTAGCGACGATGATTCTAAGTGAAATAAGTCACACAGAAAAAGACACTTATCCTAAGATATCGCTTAGAGAGGGAATGTCAAAATCGCTACACTTGAACTGAATTACAAAACAGAACAGAGTCACACCTTTAGAAGACACACTATGGCTGCTTAACGGGAAAGGTGAGGTGGGGTGATGCATAAAACAAGGGTTTGAAATTAGCTCAGAGACCGCGCCATAAGCCCAATATGTAATAGACAAGGCCTACTCCCTGCTCAGTGAACTGGACTCAACACCCCCTAGTCACCGCACAAGAATATATCTGACTATTAAGAATCTGAAAACCTATGTATCCATATTTCTCTGCGAGTGAATCAAGAGGGTGTAAAGCGGCATAAACACAGCAGAGAAAAGCAGCCAAGCCCCATTCTAAACATAAATTACTTTAAAAAACCCACACAAAAAAAACAGTGAAAGAGAGAGAAATTCTTACAAAATCCGTTCAGGGACTCTGATGCAACCTGGATTGACCATATCTAGACCCACAGCTGGATGAGACATAAGGCTGGACACTCTTGGGGCTCAGAGGATTGGTGAGGTTGGGTGAGCAAATGCAGATACATTAAAGTAACACTGCGGGGTACCCACCCCATGGGTCTCAAATCTCCAGGTACAAGGGCATCTTCCTACATCAAAACATGCATGTGAAACCCAGAAGATGGTATGCTGTGAGATCGGGAAAGGCTTCTAAAACGCACCTCATTTCTCCTCTCCTTGTGCTCGGATTCGCCATTCCAGCCGCTTGACTAACCATCTCCCTACTTGGAGAATCAGCACCTTTAACCTCCTGTTTCGTACAGGTTGCAATTTGTCCTGAGGATGAACGGGAAGACGGGCAACCAACGAGAGACTAGCCCTAGGTGTTGGGACAGGCACAGGTCACTCCATTTTCCCATCAGGAAGAAGAATGAACCACAGGCTCCGGCGGCCCCCTGAAAGCCGTAAAGGGCCTGAAGCAATCCTGTGCTTTTGCTGCCAGCTCCCAAAAAAGCGAGTAGACAAATGGAGCTCAGGGGCACTGCAATTCACAAACGTGCAGAGTTATAAATGATAACTCTCGTCCACAAATATATTGAGGGAAGGCAACGAAGAGGATTTGAAAGCAAGGCAGATTTGCAGGAAACAGATTTCAGGAGGTAGATTCGACTCGCCTTTAAAGCACATGAAAAGCGGAAAAACGTTGAAAATGATGCCCTGGGCAAAAAAGGGCGTATGCGTTTTTTCCTGAATATATTCAGGAAAAAACGCATACGCCCTTTTTGGCCAACCAAGCAAGCCGGAAGGGCAAATCAGCGCTACAAAAAAGTCTCGCTTGCCCTCGGTCAAAAGGGCCATGCTGAAAAAAGTGTAAAAACCAGAAAAGCAGGACAGGCCATGGAGACATGCGAGCCTTGCTACGCTGATGGGCAGGATGTAATTTGCCAACAGGCACTCTGGAGAAGTGTACGGTGTGTCCTGAAACAAGTAATAAACACAGCTTAGAGAGCATAGGGCACTTCCACTCATGGGCGTATAAATTGGGAAAAATAAAAATCAACAAGACACAGGCACCCCAAACTTTACGGCTGCTCTGTTTCCAAGAACCTCCACTTCGGTACACCTTCAATATCGCAGGAAAGAGAAAAATGGATAAAGAAATGGTGCTACTTGGCCCAATGGAATATCACTCAGCCATGAAATCAATGTCATAAGGCTAGTTAGCAGCATGATGAGTGGATTTAGGTACGATGATTCTAAGTGAAATAAATCACACAGAAAAAGACACTTATCCTAAGATATCGCTTATAGAGGGAATGTCAAAATCACTACACTTGAACTGAAGTACAAAACAGAACAGAGTCACACCTTTAGAAGACACACTATGGCTGCTTAACGGGAAAGGTGAGGTGGGGTGATGCATAGAACAAGGGTTTGAAATTAGCTCGGAGACCGCTCCATAAGCCAAATATGTAATAGACAAGGCCTACTCCCTGCTCAGTGAACTGGACTCAACACCCCCTAGTCACCGCACAAGAATATATCTGACTAGTAAGAATCTGAAAACCTATGTATCGATATCTCTCTGCAAGTGAATCAAGAGGGTGTAAAGCGGAATAAACACAGCAGGGAAAAGCAGCCAAGCCCCATTCTAAACATAAATTACTTTAAAAAACCCACAAAACAAAGACAGTGAAAGAGAGAGAAATTCTTACAAAATCCGTTCAGGGTGTCGGATGCAACCTGGATTGACCATATCTAGACCCACAGCTGGATGAGACATAAGGCTGGACACTCTTGGGGCTGAGAGGATTGGTGAGGTTGGGTGAGCAAACGCAGATACTTTAAAGTAACACTGCGGGGAACACACCCCATGGGTCTCAAATCTCCAGGTACAAGGGCATCTTCCTACATCAAAACATGCATGGGAAACCCAGAGAATTGTATGCCGTGAGATCGGGAAAGGCTTCTAAAACGCACCTCATTTCTCCTCTCCTTGTGCTCGGGTTCGCCATTCCAGCCACTTGACTAACCATCTCCCTAATTGGAGAATCAGCACATTTAACCTCCTCTTTCGTCCAGGTTGCAATTTGTCCTGAGGATGAAGGGGAACACGGGGAAACAACGAGAGACTAGCCCTAGGTGTTGGGACAGGCACAGGTTACTCCATTTTCCCATCAGGAAGAAGAATGAACCACAGGCTCAGCCTGCCCCCCAGAAACAAAATAGGGCCTGAAGCAATCCTGCCCTTTTGCGGCCAGCTCCCAAAAAAGCGAGGAGACAAATGGAGCTCAGGGGCACTGCAATTCACAAACGTGCAGAGTTATAAATGAGAACTCTCGTCCACAAATATATTGAGGGAAGGCAACGAAGAGGATTTGAAAGCAAGGCAGATTTGCAGGAAACAGATTTCAGGAGGTAAATTCGACTCGCCTGTAAAGCACATGAAAAGCGGCAAAACGTTGACAATGATGCCCTTGGCCATAAACGGCGTATGCGTTTTTTCCTGAATATATTCAGGAAAAAACGCATACGCCGTTTTTGGCCAACCAAGCAAGCCGGAAGGGCAAATCAGCGCTACAAAGAAGTCTCGCTTTCCCTCGGTCAAAAGGGCCATGCTGAAAAAAGTGTAAAAACCAGAAAAGCAGGACAGGCCATGGAGACATGCGAGCCTTGCTACGCTGATGGGTGGGATGTAAATTGCCAACAGGCACTCTGGAGAAGTGTACGGTGTGTCCTGAAACAAGTAATAAACACAGCTTAGAGAGCATAGGGCACATCCACTCATGGGCGTATAAATTGGGAAAAATAAAAATCAACAAGACACAGGCACCCCAAACTTTACAGCTGCTCTGTTTCCAAGAACCTCCACTTCGGTACACCTTCAATATCCCAGGAAAGAGAAAAATGGATAAACAAATGGTGGTACTTGGCACTATGGAATGTCACTCAGCCATGAAATCAATGTCATAAGGCTAGTTAGCAGCATGATGAGTGGATGTAGGTACGATGATTCTAAGTGAAATAAGTCACACAGAAAAAGACACTTATCCTAATATATCGCTTATAGAGGGAACGTCAAAATCGCTACACTTGAACTGAATTACAAAACAGAACACAGTCACACCTGTAGAAGACACACTATGGCTGCTTAACGGGAAAGGTGAGGTGGGGTGATGCATAAAACAAGGGTTTGAAATTAGCTCAGAGACCGCTCCATAAGCCAAATATGTAATACACAAGGCCTACTCCCTGCTCAGTGAACTGGACTCAACACCCCCTAGTCACCGCACAAGAATATATCTGATTAGTATGAATCTGAAAACCTATGTATCGATATCTCTCTGCAAGTGAATCAAGAGGGTGTAAAGCGGCATAAACACAGCAGGGAAAAGCAGCCAAACCCCATTCTAAACATACATTACTTTAAAAAACCCACAAAGCAAAGACAGTGAAAGAGAGAGAAATTCTTACAAAATCCGTTCAGGGTCTCTGATGCAACCTGGATTGACCATATCTAGACCCACAGCTGGATGAGACATAAGGCTGGACACTCTTGGGGCTGAGAGGATTGGTGAGGTCAGGTGAGCAAATGCAGATACTTTAAAGTAACACCGCGGGGTACCCACCCCATGGGTCTCAAATCTCCAGGTACAAGGGAATCTTCCTACATCAAAACATGCATGAGAAACCCAGAAGATGGTATGCCGTGAGATCGGGAAAGGTTTCTAAAACGCACCTCATTTCTCCTCTCCTTGTGCTCGGGTTCGCCATTCCAGCCACTTGACTAACCATCTCCCTAATTGGAGAATCAGCACCTTTAACCTCCTGTTTCGTCCAGGTTGCAATTTGTCCTGAGGATGAAGGGGAAGACGGGGAACCAACGAGAGACTAGCCCTAGGTGTTGGGACAGGCACAGGTCACTCCACTTTCCCATCAGGAAGAAGAATGAACCACAGGCTCAGCCTGCCCCTCAGAACCAAAATAGGGCCTGAAGCAATCCTGCGCTTTTGCGGCCAGCTCCCAAAAAAGCGAGGAGACAAATGGAGCTCAGGGGCACTGCAATTCACAAACGTGCAGAGTTATAAATGAGAACTCTCGTCCACAAATATATTGAGGGAAGGCAACGAAGAGGATTTGAAAGCAAGGCAGATTTGCAGGAAACAGATTTCAGGAGGTAGATTCGACTCGCCTTTAAAGCACATGAAAAGCGGCAAAACGTTGACAATGATGTCCTTGGCCAAAAAGGGCGTATGCGTTTTTTCCTGAATATACTCAGGACAAAACGCATACGCCCTTTTTGGCCAACCAAGCAAGCCGGAAGGGCAAATCAGCGCTACAAAGAAGTCTCGCTTGCCCTCGGTCAAAAGGGCCATGCTGAAAAAAGTGTAAAAACCAGAAAAGCAGGACAGGCCATGGAGACATGCGAGCCTTGCTACGCTGCTGGGCGGGATGTAAATTGCCAACAGCCACCCTGGAAAAGGGTACAGTGTGTCCCGAAACAAGTAATAAACACAGCTTAGAGAGCATAGGGCACTTCCACTCATGGGCGTATAAATTGGGAAAAATAAAAATCAACAAGACACAGGCACCCCAACCTTTACGGCTGCTCTGTTTCCAAGAACCTCCACTTCGGTACACCTTCAATATCCCAGAAAGAGAAAAATGGATAAAGAAATGGTGGTACTTGGCACAATGGAATATCACTCAGCCATGAAATCAATGTCATAAGGCTAGTTAGCAGCATGATGAGTGGATTTAGGTACGATGATTCTAAGTGAAGTAAGTCACACAGAAAAAGGCACTTATCCTAAGATATCGCTTATACAGGGAATGTCAAAATCGCTAAACTTGAACTGAATTACAAAACAGAACAGAGTCACACCTTTAGAAGACACACTATGGCTGCTTAACGAGAAAGGTGAGGTGGGGTGATGCATAAAACAAGGGTTTGAAATTAGCTCAGAGACCGCTCCATAAGCCAAATATGTAATAGACAAGGCCTACTCCCTGCTCAGTGAACTGGACTCAACACCCCCTAGTCACCGCACAAGAATATATATGATTACTATGAATCTGAAAACCTATGTATCGATATCTCTCTGCAAGTGAATCAAGAGAGTGTAAAGCGGCATCAACACAGCAGGGAAAAGCAGCCAAACCCCATTCTAAACATACATTACTTTAAGAAACCCACAAAGCAAAGACAGTGAAAGAGAGAGAAATTCTTACAAAATCCGTTCAGGGTCTCTGATGCAACCTGGATTGACCATATCTAGACCCACAGCTGGATGAGACATAAGGCTGGACACTCTTGGGGCTGAGAGGATTGGTGAGGTCGGGTGAGCAAATGCAGATACTTTAAAGTAACACCGCGGGGTACACACCCCATGGGTCTCAAATCTCTAGGTAAAAGGGCATCTTCCTACCTCAAAACATGCATGGGAAACCCAGAAGATGGTATGCCATGAGATCGGGAAAGGTTTCTAAAACGCACCTCATTTCTCCTCTCCTTGTGCTCGGGTTCGCCATTCCAGCTGCTTGACCAACCATCTCCCTATTTGGAGAATCAGCACCTTTAACCTCCTGATTGTACAGGTTGCAATTTGTCCTGAGGATGAACGGGAAGACGCGGAACCAACGAGAGACGAGCCCTAGGTGTTGGGACAGGCGTAGGTCACTCCATTTTCCCATCAGGAAGAAGAATGAACCACAGGCTCAGCCTGCCCCCCAGAACCAAAATAGGGCCTGAAGCAATCCTGCGCTTTTGCGACCAGCTCCCAAAAAAGCGAGGAGACAAATGGAGCTCAGGGGCACTGCAATTCACAAACGTGCAGAGTTACAAATGAGAACTCTCGTCCACAAATATATTGAGGGAAGGCAACGAAGAGGATTTGAAAGCAAGGCAGATTTGCAGGAAACAGATTTCAGGAGGTAGATTCGACTCGCCTTTAAAGCACATGAAAAGCGGCAAAACGTTGACAATGATGCCCTTGGCCAAAAAGGGCGTATGCGTTTTTTCCTGAATATATTCAGGAAAAAACGCATACGCCCTTTTTGGCCAACCAAGCAAGCCGGAAGGGCAAATCAGCGCTACAAAGAAGTCTCGCTTGCCCTCGGTCAAAACGGCCATGCTGAACAAAGTGTAAAAACCAGAAAAGCAGGACAGGCCATGGAGACATGGGAGCCTTGCTACGCTGATGGGCGGGATGTAAATTGCCAACAGGCACTCTGGAGAAGAGTACGGTGTGTCCTGAAACAAGTAATAAACACAGCGTAGAGAGCATAGGGCATTTCCACTCATGGGCGTATAAATTGGGAAAACTAAAAATCAACAAGATACAGGCACCCCAAACTTTACGGCTGCTCTGTTGCCAAGAACCTCCGCTTCGGTACACCTTCAATATCCCAGGAAAGAGAAAAATGGATAAAGAAATGGTGGTACTTGGCACAATGGAATGTCACTCAGCCATGAAATCAATGTCATAAGGCTAGTTAGCAGCATGATGAGTGGATTTAGCGACGATGATTCTAAGTGAAATAAGTCACACAGAAAAAGACACTTATCCTAAGATATCGCTTATAGAGGGAATGTCAAAATCGCTACACTTGAACTGAATTACAAAACAGAACAGAGTCACACCTTTAGAAGACACACTATGGCTGCTTAACGAGAAAGGTGAGGTGGGGTGATGCATAAAACAAGGGTTTGAAATTAGCTCAGAGACCTCTCCATAAGCCAAATATGTAATAGACAAGGCCTACTCCCTGCTCAGTAAACTGGACTCAACACCCCCTAGTCACCGCACAAGAATAAATCTGACTAGTAAGAATCTGAAAACCTATGTATCGATATCTCTCTGCAAGTGAATCAAGAGGGTGTAAAGCGGCATAAAAACAGCAGGGAAAAGCAGCAAAGCCCCATTCTAAACATAAATTACTTTAAAAAACCCACAAAACAAAGACAGTGAAAGAGAGAGAAATTCTTACAAAATCCGTTCAGGGTCTCTGATGCAACCTGGATTGACCATATCTAGACCCACAGCTGGATGAGACATAAGGCTGGACACTCTTGGGGCTGAGAGGATTGGTGAGGTTCAGTGAGCAAACCCAGATACTTTAAAGTAACACCGCGGGGTACACACCCCATGGGTCTCAAATCTCCAGGTACAAGGGCATCTTCCTACATCAAAACATGCATGGGAAACCCAGAAGATGGTATGCCGTGAGATCGGGAAAGGTTTCTAAAACGCACCTCATTTCTCCTCTCCTTGTGCTCGGGTTCGCCATTCCAGCCGCTTGACTAACCATCTCCCTACTTGGAGAATCAGCACCTTTAACCTCCTGATTGTACAGGTTGCAATCTGTCCTGAGGATGAACGGAAAGACGCGGAACCAACGAGAGACGAGCCCTAGGTGTTGGGACAGGCACAGGTCACTCCATTTTCCCATCAGGAAGAAGAATGAACCACAGGCTCAGCCTGCCCCCCAGAACCAAAATAGGGCCTGAAGCAATCCTGCGCTTTTGCGGCCAGCTCCCAAGAAAGCGAGGAGACAAATGGAGCTCAGGGGCACTGCAATTCACAAACGTGCAGAGTTATAAATGAGAACTCTCGTCCACAAATATATTGAGGGAAGGCAACGAAGAGGATTTGAAAGCAAGGCAGATTTGCAGGAAACAGATTTCAGGGGGTAGATTCGACTCACCTATAAAGCACATGAAAAGCGGCAAAACGTTGACAATGATGCCCTTGGCCAAAAAGGGCGTATGCGTTTTTTCCTGAATATATTCAGGAAAAAACGCATACGCCCTTTTTGGCCAACCAAGCAAGCCGGAAGGGCAAATCAGCGCTACAAAGAAGTCTCGCTTGCCCTCGGTCAAAAGGGCCATGCTGAACAAAGTGTAAAAACCAGAAAAGCAGGACAGGCCATGGAGACATGGGAGCCTTGCTACGCTGATGGGCGGGATGTAAATTGCCAACAGGCACTCTGGAGAAGAGTACGGTGTGTCCTGAAACAAGTAATAAACACAGCGTAGAGAGCATAGGGCACTTCCACTCATGGGCGTATATACTGGGAAAACTAAAAATCAACAAAACACAGGCACCCCAACCTTTACGGCAGCTGTATTTCCAAGAACCTCCACTTCGGTACACCTTCAATATCCCAGAAAGAGAAAAATGGATAAAGAAATAGTGGTACTTGGCCCAATGGAATATCACTCAGCCATGAAATCAATGTCATAAGGCTAGATAGCAGCATGATGAGTGGATTTAGCAACGATGATTCTAAGTGAAATAAGTCACACAGAAAAAGACACTTATCCTAAGATATCGCTTATAGAGGGAATGTCAAAATCACTACACTTGAACTGAAGTACAAAACAGAAAAGAGTCACACCTTTAGAAGACACACTATGGCTGCTTAACGGGAAAGGTGAGGTGGGGTGATGCATAGAACAAGGGTTTGAAATTAGCTCGGAGACCGCTCCATAAGCCAAATATGTAATAGACAAGGCCTACTCCCTGCTCAGTGAACTGGACTCAACACCCCCTAGTCACCGACACAAGAATATATCGGACTAGTAAGAATCTGAAAACCTATGTATCGATATCTCTCTGCAAGTGAATCAAGAGGGTGTAAAGCGGAATAAACACAGCAGGGAAAAGCAGCCAAGCCCCATTCTAAACATAAATTACTTTAAAAAACCCACAAAACAAAGACAGTGAAAGAGAAATTCTTACAAAATCCGTTCAGGGTCTCTGATGCAACTTGGATTGACCATATCTAGACCCACAGCTGGATGAGACATAAGGCTGGACACTCTTGGGGCTGAGAGGATTGGTGAGGTTGGGTGAGCAAACCCAGATATTTTAAAGTAACACCGCGGGGTACACACCCCATGGGTCTCAAATCTCCAGGTACAAGGGCAACTTCCTACATCAAAACATGCATGGGAAACCCAGAAGTTGGTATGCCGTGAGATCGGGAAAGGTTTCTAAAACGCACCTCATTTCTCCTCTCCTTGTGCTTGGGTTCGCCATTCCAGCCGCTTGACTAACCATCTCCCTACTTGGAGAATCAGCACTTTTAACCTCCTGTTTCGTACAGGTTGCAATTTGTCCTGAGGATGAACGGGAAGACGGGCAACCAACGAGAGACTAGCCCTAGGTGTTGGGACAGGCACAGGTCACTCCATTTTCCCATCAGGAAGAAGAATGAACCACAGGCTCAGCCTGCCCCCCAGAACCAAAATAGGGCCTGAAGCAATCCTGCGCTTTTGCGGCCAGCTCCCAAAAAAGCGAGTAGACAAATGGAGCTCAGGGGCACTGCAATTCACAAACGTGCAGAGTTATAAAAGAGAACTCTCGTCCACAAATATATTGAGGGAAGGCAACGAAGAGGATTTGAAAGCAAGGCAGATTTGCAGGAAACAGATTTCAGGAGGTAGATTTGACTCGCCTTTAAAGCACATGAAAAGTGGCAAAACGTTGACAATGATGCCCTTGGCCAAAAAGGGCGTATGCGTTTTTTCCTGAATATATTCAGGAAAAAACGCATACGCCCTTTTAGGCCAACCAAGCAAGCCGGAAGGGCAAATCAACGCTACAAACACGTCTCGCTTGCCCTCGGTCAAAAGGGCCATGGTTAAAAAACTGTAAAAACCAGAAAAGCAGGACAGGCCATGGAGACATGCGAGCCTTGCTACGCTGATGGGCGGGATGTAAATTGCCAACAGCCACTCTGGAAAAGGGTACAGTGTGTCCCGAAACAAGTAATAAACACAGCTTAGAGAGCATAGGGCACTTCCACTCATGGGCGTATAAATTGGGAAAACTAAAAATCAACAAAACACAGGCACCCCAAACTTTACGGCTGCTCTGTTTCCAAGAACCTCCACTTCGGTACACCTTCAATATCGCAGGAAAGAGAAAAATGGATAAAGAAATGGTGCTACTTGGCCCAATGGAATATCACTCAGCCATGAAATCAATGTCATAAGGCTAGTTAGCAGCATGATGAGTGGATTTAGCGACGAAGATTCTAAGTGAAATAAGTCACACAGAAAAAGACACTTATCCTAAGATATCGCTTAGAGAGGGAATGTCAAAATCGCTACACTTGAACTGAATTACAAAACAGAACAGAGTCACACCTTTAGAAGACACACTATGGCTGCTTAACGGGAAAGTTGAGGTGGGGTGATGCATAAAACAAGGGTTTGAAATTAGCTCAGAGACCTCTCCATAAGCCAAATATGTAATAGACAAGGCCTACTCCCTGCTCAGTGAACTGGACTCAACACCCCCTAGTCACCGCACAAGAATATATCTGACTATTAAGAATCTGAAAACCTATGTATCCATATTTCTCTGCAAGTGAATCAAGAGGGTGTAAAGCGGCATAAACACAGCAGAGAAAAGCAGCCAAGCCCCATTCTAAACATAAATTACTTTAAAAAACCCACACAAAAAAAACAGTGAAAGAGAGAGAAATTCTTACAAAATCCGTTCAGGGACTCTGATGCAACCTGGATTGACCATATCTAGACCCACAGCTGGATGAGACATAAGGCTGGACACTCTTGGGGCTCAGAGGATTGGTGAGGTTGGGTGAGCAAATGCAGATACATTAAAGTAACACTGCGGGGTACCCACCCCATGGGTCTCAAATCTCCAGGTACAAGGGCATCTTCCTACATCAAAACATGCATGTGAAACCCAGAAGATGGTATGCTGTGAGATCGGGAAAGGCTTCTAAAACGCACCTCATTTCTCCTCTCCTTGTGCTCGGGTTCGCCATTCCAGCCGCTTGACTAACCATCTCCCTACTTGGAGAATCAGCACCTTTAACCTCCTGTTTCGTACAGGTTGCAATTTGTCCTGAGGATGAACGGGAAGACGGGCAACCAACGAGAGACTAGCCCTAGGTGTTGGGACAGGCACAGGTCACTCCATTTTCCCATCAGGAAGAAGAATGAACCACAGTCTCCGGCGGCCCCCTGAAAGCCGTAAAGGGCCTGAAGCAATCCTGTGCTTTTGCTGCCAGCTCCCAAAAAAGCGAGTAGACAAATGGAGCTCAGGGGCACTGCAATTCACAAACGTGCAGAGTTATAAATGATAACTCTCGTCCACAAATATATTGAGGGAAGGCAACGAAGAGGATTTGAAAGCAAGGCAGATTTGCAGGAAACAGATTTCAGGAGGTAGATTCGACTCGCCTTTAAAGCACATGAAAAGCGGAAAAACGTTGACAATGATGCCCTGGGCAAAAAAGGGCGTATGCGTTTTTTCCTGAATATATTCAGGAAAAAACGCATACGCCCTTTTTGGCCAACCAAGCAAGCCGGAAGGGCAAATCAGCGCTACAAAGAAATCTCGCTTGCCCTCGGTCAAAAGGGCCATGCTGAAGAAAGTGTAAAAACCAGAAAAGCAGGACAGGCCATGGAGACATGGGAGCCTTGCTACGCTGATGGGCGGGATGTAAATTGCCAACAGGCACTCTGGAGAAGTGTACGGTGTGTCCTGAAACAAGTAATAAACACAGCTTAGAGAGCATAGGGCACTTCCACTCATGGGCGTATAAATTGGGAAAACTAAAAATCAACAAGACACAGGCACCCCAAACTTTACAGCTGCTCTGTTTCCAAGAACCTCCACTTCAGTACACCTTCAATATCGCAGGAAAGAGAAAAATAGATAAAGAAATGGTGGTATTTGGCCCAATGGAATATCACTCAGCCATGAAATCAATGTCATAAGGCTAGTTAGCAGCATGATGAGTGGATTTAGCGACGATGATTCTAAGTGAAATAAGTCACACAGAAAAAGACACTTATCCTAAGATATCGCTTAGAGAGGGAATGTCAAAATCGCTACACTTGAACTGAATTACAAAACAGAACAGAGTCACACCTTTAGAAGACACACTATGGCTGCTTAACGGGAAAGGTGAGGTGGGGTGATGCATAAAACAAGGGTTTGAAATTAGCTCAGAGACCGCGCCATAAGCCCAATATGTAATAGACAAGGCCTACTCCCTGCTCAGTGAACTGGACTCAACACCCCCTAGTCACCGCACAAGAATATATCTGACTATTAAGAATCTGAAAACCTATGTATCCATATTTCTCTGCGAGTGAATCAAGAGGGTGTAAAGCGGCATAAACACAGCAGAGAAAAGCAGCCAAGCCCCATTCTAAACATAAATTACTTTAAAAAACCCACACAAAAAAAACAGTGAAAGAGAGAGAAATTCTTACAAAATCCGTTCAGGGACTCTGATGCAACCTGGATTGACCATATCTAGACCCACAGCTGGATGAGACATAAGGCTGGACACTCTTGGGGCTCAGAGGATTGGTGAGGTTGGGTGAGCAAATGCAGATACATTAAAGTAACACTGCGGGGTACCCACCCCATGGGTCTCTAATCTCCAGGTACAAGGGCATCTTCCTACATCAAAACATGCATGTGAAACCCAGAAGATGGTATGCTGTGAGATCGGGAAAGGCTTCTAAAACGCACCTCATTTCTCCTCTCCTTGTGCTCGGATTCGCCATTCCAGCCGCTTGACTAACCATCTCCCTACTTGGAGAATCAGCACCTTTAACCTCCTGTTTCGTACAGGTTGCAATTTGTCCTGAGGATGAACGGGAAGACGGGCAACCAACGAGAGACTAGCCCTAGGTGTTGGGACAGGCACAGGTCACTCCATTTTCCCATCAGGAAGAAGAATGAACCACAGGCTCCGGCGGCCCCCTGAATGCCGTAAAGGGCCTGAAGCAATCCTGTGCTTTTGCTGCCAGCTCCCAAAAAAGCGAGTAGACAAATGGAGCTCAGGGGCACTGCAATTCACAAACGTGCAGAGTTATAAATGAGAACTCTCGTCCACAAATATATTGAGGGAAGGCAACGAAGAGGATTTGAAAGCAAGGCAGATTTGCAGGAAACAGATTTCAGGAGGTAGATTCGACTCGCCTTTAAAGCACATGAAAAGTGGCAAACCGTTGACAATGATGCCCTTGGCCAAAAAGGGCATATGCGTTTTTTCCTGAATATACTCAGGAAAAAACGCATATGCCCTTTTAGGCCAACCAAGCAAGCCGGAAGGGCAAATCAGCGCTACAAAGACGTCTCGCTTGCCCTCGGTCAAAAGGGCCATGCTGAAAAAAGTGTAAAAACCAGAAAAGCAGGACAGGCCATGGAGACATGCGAGCCTTGCTACGCTGATGGGCGGGATGTAAATTGCCAACAGGCACTCTGGAGAAGAGTACGGTGTGTCCTGAAACAAGTAAGAAATACAGCTTAGAGAGCATAGGGCACTTCCACTCATGGGCGTATAAATTGGGAAAACTAAAAATCAACAAAACACAGGCACCCCAACCTTTACGGCTGCTCTGTTTCTAAGAACCTCCACTTCGGTACACCTTCAATATCCCAGAAAGAGAAAAATGGATAAAGAAATAGTGGTACTTGGCCCAATGGAATATCACTCAGCCATGAAATCAATGTCATAAGGCTAGTTAGCAGCATGATGAGTGGATTTAGCGACGATGATTCTAAGTGAAATAAGTCACACAGAAAAAGACACTTATCCTAAGATATCGCTTATAGAGGGAATGTCAAAATCGCTACACTTGAACTGAATTACAAAACAGAACAGAGTCACACCTTTAGAAGACTCACTATGGCTGCTTAACGGGAAAGGTGAGGTGGGGTGATGCATAAAACAAGGGTTTGAAATTAGCTCAGAGACCTCTCCATAAGCCAAATATGTAATAGACAAGGCCTACTCCCTGCTCAGTGAACTGGACTCAACACCCCCTAGTCACCGCACAAGAATATATCTGACTATTAAGAATCTGAAAACCTATGTATCGATATCTCTCTGCAAGTGAATCAAGAGGGTGTAAAGCAGCATAAACACAGCAGAGAAAAGCAGCCAAGCCCCATTCTAAACATAAATTACTTTAAAAAACCCACACAAAAAAAACAGTGAAAGAGAGAGAAATTCTTACAAAATCCGTTCAGGGTCTCTGATGCAACCTGGATTGACCATATCTAGACCCACAGCTGGATGAGACATAAGGCTGGACACTCTTGGGGCTCAGAGGATTGGTGAGGTTGGGTGAGCAAATGCAGATACTTTAAAGTAACACTGCGGGGTACCCACCCCATGGATCTCAAATCTCCAGGTACAAGGGCATCTTCCTACATCAAAACATGCATGGGAAACCCAGAAGATGGTATGCTGTGAGATCGGGAAAGGCTTCTAAAACGCACCTCATTTCTCCTCTCCTTGTGCTCGGATTCGCCATTCTAGCCGCTTGACTAAACATCTCCCTACTTGGCAATCAGCACCTTTAACCTCCTGTTTTGTACAGGTTGCAATTTGTCCTGAGGATGAAAGGGAAGACGGGCAACCAACGAGAGACTAGCCCTAGGTCTTGGGACAGGCACAGGTCACTCCATTTTCCCATCAGGAAGAAGAATGAACCACAGGCTCCGGCGGCCCCCTGGAAGCCGAATAGTGCCTGAAGCAATCCTGCGCTTTTGCGGCCAGCTCCCAAAAAAGCGAGTAGACAAATGGAGCTCAGGGGCACTGCAATTCACAAACGTGCAGAGTTATAAATGAGAACTCTCGTCCACAAATATATTGAGGGAAGGCAACGAAGAGGATTTGAAAGCAAGGCAGATTTGCAGGAAACAGATTTCAGGAGGTAGATTCGACTCGCCTTTAAAGCACATGAAAAGCGGCAAAACGTTGACAATGATGCCCTTGGCCAAAAAGGGCGTATGCGTTTTTTCCTGAATATATTCAGGAAAAAACGCATACGCCCTTTTTGGCCAACCAAGCAAGCCGGAAGGGCAAATCAGCGCTACAAAGAAGTCTCGCTTGCCCTCGGTCAAAAGGGCCATGCTGAAAAAAGTGTAAAAACCAGAAAAGCAGGACAGGCCATGGAGACATTGGAGCCTTGCTACGCTGATGGGCAGGTTGTAAATTGCCAACAGCCACTCTGGAGAAGGGTACGGTGTGTCCTGAAACAAGTAATAAACACAGCTTAGAGTGCATAGGGCACTTCCACTCATGGGCATATAAATTGGGAAAAATAAAAATCAAGAAGACACAGGCACCCCAACCTTTACGGCTGCTCTGTTTCCAAAAACCTCCACTTCGGTACACCTTCAATATCCCAGAAAGAGAAAAATGGATAAAGAAATGGTGGTACTTGGCCCAATGGAATATCACTGAGCCATGAATTCAATGTCATAAGGCTAGTTAGCAGCATGATGAGTGGATTTAGCGACGATGATTCTAAGTGAAATAAGTCACACAGAAAAAGACACTTATCCTAAGATATAGCTTATAGAGGGAATGTCAAAATCGCTACACTTGAACTGAATTACAAAACAGAACAGGGTCACACCTTTAGAAGACACACTATGGCTGCTTAACGGGAAAGGTGAGGTGGGGTGATGCATAAAACAAGGGTTTGAAATTAGCTCAGAGACCTCTCCATAAGCCAAATATGTAATAGACAAGGCCTACTCCCTGCTCAGTGAACTGGACTCAACACCCCCTAGTCACTGCACAAGAATATATCTGAGTAGTAAGAATCTGAAAACCTATGTATCGATATCTCTCTGCAAGTGAATCAAGAGGGTGTAAAGCGGCATAAACACAGCATAGAAAAGCAGCCAAGCCCCATTCTAAACATAAATTACTTTAAAAACCCACAAAACAAAGACAGTGAAAGAGAGAGAAATTCTTACAAAATCCGTTCAGGGTCTCTGATGCAACCTGGATTGACCATATCTAGACCCACAGCTGGATGAGACATAAGGCTGGACACTCTTGGGGCTCAGAGGATTGGTGAGGTTGGGTGAGCAAATGCAGATACTTTAAAGTAACACTGCGGGGTACCCACCCCATGGGTCTCAAATCTCCAGGTACAAGGGCATCTTCCTACATCAAAACATGCATGGGAAACCCAGAAGATGGTATGCCGTGAGATCGGGAAAGGCTTCTAAAACGCACCTCATTTCTCCTCTCCTTGTGCTCGGGTTCGCCATTCCAGCCGCTTGACTAAACATCTCCCTACTTGGAGAATCAGCACTTTTAACCTCCTGTTTCGTACAGGTTGCAATTTTTCCTGAGGATGAACGGGAAGAAGGGCAACCAACGAGAGACTAGCCCTAGGTGTTGGGACAGGCACAATTCACTCCATTTTCCCATCAGGAAGAAGAATGAACCACAGGCTCCGGCGGCCCACTGGAAGCCGAATAGTGCCTGAAGCAATTCTGCGCTTTTGCGGCCAGCTCCCAAAAAAGCGAGTAGACAAATGGAGCTCAGGGGCACTGCAATTCACAAACGTGCAGAGTTATAAATGAGAACTCTCGTCCACAAATATATTGAGGGAAGGCAACGAAGAGGATTTGAAAGCAAGGCAGATTTGCAGGAAACAGATTTCAGGAGGTAGATTCGACTCGCCTTTAAAGCACATGAAAAGCGGCAAAACGTTGACAATGATGCCCTTGGCCAAAAACGGCGTATGCGTTTTTTCCTGAGTATATTCAGGAAAAAACGCATACGCCCTTTTTGGCCAACCAAGCAAGCCGGAAGGGCAAATCAGCGCTACAAAGAAGTCTCGCTTGCCCTCGGTCAAAAGGGCCATGCTGAAAAAAGTGTAAAAACCAGAAAAGCAGGACAGGCCATGGAGACATGGGAGCCTTGCTACGCTGATGGGCGGGATGTAATTTCCCAACAGGCACTCTGGAGAAGTGTACGGTGTGTCCTGAAACAAGTAATAAACACAGCTTAGAGAGCATAGGGGACTTCCACTCATGGGCGTATAAATTGGGAAAACTAAAAATCAACAAGACACAGGCACCCCAAACTTTACAGCTGCTCTGTTTCCAAGAACCTCCACTTCGGTACACCTTCAATATCGCAGGAAAGAGAAAAATGGATAAAGAAATAGTGCTACTTGGCCCAATGGAATATCACTCAGCCATGAAATCAATGTCATAAGGCTAGTTAGCAGCATGATGAGTGGATTTAGCGACGATGATTCTAAGTGAAATAAGTCACACAGAAAAAGACACTTATCCTAAGATATCGCTTATAGAGGGAATGTCAAAATCGCTACACTTGAACTGAAGTACAAAACAGAACAGAGTCACACCTTTAGAAGACACACTATGGCTGCTTAACGGGAAAGGTGAGGTGGGGTGATGCATAAAACAAGGGTTTGAAATTAGCTCAGAGACCGCTCTATAAGCCAAATATGTAATAGACAAGGCCTACTCCCTGCTCAGTGAACTGGACTCAACACCCCCTAGTCACCGCACAAGAATATATCTGACTAGTAAGAATCTGAAAACCTATGTATCGATATCTCTCTGCAAGTGAATCAAGAGGGTGTAAAGCGGAATAAACACAGCAGGGAAAAGCAGCCAAGCCCCATTCTAAACATAAATTACTTTAAAAAACCCACAAAACAAAGACAGTGAAAGAGAAATTCTTACAAAATCCGTTCAGGTCTCTGATGCAACTTGGATTGACCATATCTAGACCCACAGCTGGATGAGACTTAAGACTGGACACTCTTGGGGCTGAGAGGATTGGTGAGGTTGGGTGAGCAAACGCAGATACTTTAAAGTAACACTGCGGGGTACCCACCCCATGGGTCTCAAAACTCCAGGTACAAGGGCATCTTCCTACATCAAAACATGCATGGGAAACCCAGAGAATTGTATGCCGTGAGATCGGGAAAGGCTTCTAAAACGCACCTCATTTCTCCTCTCCTTGTGCTCGGGTTCGCCATTCCAGCCGCTTGACTAACCATCTCCCTACTTGGAGAATCAGCACCTTTAACCTCCTGTTTCGTACAGGTTGCAATTTGTCCTGAGGATGAACGGGAAGACGGACAACCAACGAGAGACTAGCGCTAGGTGTTGGGACAGGCACAGGTCACTCCATTTTCCCATCAGGAAGAAGAATGAACCACAGGCTCAGCCTGCCCCCCAGAAGCAAAATAGGGCCTGAAGCAATCCTGCGCTTTTGTGGCCAGCTCCCAAAAAAGCGAGTAGACAAATGGAGCTCAGGGGCACTGCAATTCACAAACGTGCAGAGTTATAAATGATAACTCGTCCACAAATATATTGAGGGAAGGCAACGAAGAGGATTTGAAAGCAAGGCAGATTTGCAGGAAACAGATTTCAGGAGATAGATTCGACTCGCCTTTAAAGCACATGAAAAGCGGCAAAACGTTGACAATGATGCCCTGGGCCAAAAAGGGCATATGCGTTTTCTCCTGAATATATTCAGGAAAAAACGCATATGCCCTTTTTGGCCAACCAAGCAAGCCGGAAGGGCAAATCAGCGCTACAAAGAAATCTCGCTTGCCCTCGGTCAAAAGGGCCATGCTGAAGAAAGTGTAAAAACCAGAAAAGCAGGACAGGCCATGGAGACATGGGAGCCTTGCTACGCTGATGGGCGGGATGTAAATTGCCAACAGGCACTCTGGAGAAGTGTACGGTGTGTCCTGAAACAAGTAAGAAAAACAGCTTAGAGAGCATAGGGCACTTCCACTCATGGGCGTATAAATTGGGAAAACTAAAAATCAACAAAACACAGGCACCCCAACCTTTACGGCTGCTCTGTTTCCAAGAACCTCCACTTCGGTACACCTTCAATATCCCAGAAAGAGAAAAATGGATAAAGAAATAGTGGTACTTGGCCCAATGGAATATCACTCAGCCATGAAATCAATGTCATAAGGCTAGTTAGCAGCATGATGAGTGGATTTAGCGACGATGATTCTAAGTGAAATAAGTCACACAGAAAAAGACACTTATCCTAAGATATCGCTTATAGAGGGAATGTCAAAATCGCTACACTTGAACTGAATTACAAAACAGAACAGAGTCACACCTTTAGAAGACACACTATGGCTGCTTAACGGGAAAGGTGAGGTGGGGTGATGCATAAAACAAGGGTTTGAAATTAGCTCAGAGACCGCGCCATAAGCCCAATATGTAATAGACAAGGCCTACTCCCTGCTCAGTGAACTGGACTCAACACCCCCTAGTCACCGCACAAGAATATATCTGACTATTAAGAATCTGAAAACCTATGTATCGATATCTCTCTGCAAGTGAATCAAGAGGGTGTAAAGCGGCATAAACACAGCAGAGAAAAGCAGCCAAGCCCCATTCTAAACATAAATTACTTTAAAAAACCCACACAAAAAAAACTGTGAAAGAGAGAGAAATTCTTACAAAATCCGTTCAGGGAATCTGATGCAACCTGGATTGACCATATCTAGACCCACAGCTGGATGAGACATAAGGCTGGACACTCTTGGGGCTCAGAGGATTGGTGAGGTTGGGTGAGCAAATGCAGATACATTAAAGTAACACTGCGGGGTACCCACCCCATGGGTCTCAAATCTCCAGGTCCAAGGGCATCTTCCTACATCAAAACATGCATGGGAAACCCAGAAGATGGTATGCTGTGAGATCGGGAAAGGCTTCTAAAACGCACCTCATTTCTCCTCTCCTTGTGCTCGGATTCGCCATTCCAGCCGCTTGACTAACCATCTCCCTACTTGGAGAATCAGCACCTTTAACCTCCTGTTTCGTACAGGTTGCAATTTGTCCTGAGGATGAATGGGAAGACGGGCAACCAACGAGAGGCTAGCCCTAGGTGTTGGGACAGGCACAGGTCACTCCATTTTCCCATCAGGAAGAAGAATGAACCACAGGCTCCGGCGGCCCCCTGGAAGCCGTATAGGGCCTGAAGCAATCCTGTGCTTTTGCTGCCAGCTCCCAAAAATGCGAGTAGACAAATGGAGCTCAGGGGCACTGCAATTCACAAACGTGCAGAGTTATAAATGATAACTCTCGTCCACAAATATATTGAGGGAAGGCAACGAAGAGGATTTGAAAGCAAGGCAGATTTGCAGGAAACAGATTTCAGGAGGTAGATTCGACTCGCCTTTAAAGCACATGAAAAGCGGAAAAACGTTGACAATGATGCCCTGTGCAAAAGGGCATATGCGTTTTTTTCCGAATATATTCAGGAAAAAACACATATGCCCTTTTTGGCCAACCAAGCAAGCCGGAAGGGCAAATCAGCGCTACAAAGAAATCTCGCTTGCCCTCGGTCAAAAGGGCCATGCTGAAGAAAGTGTAAAAACCAGAAAAGCAGGACAGGCCATGGAGACATGGGAGCCTTGCTACGCTGATGGGCGGGATGTAAATTGCCAACAGGCACTCTGGAGAAGTGTACGGTGTGTCCTGAAACAAGTAAGAAACACAGCTTAGAGAGCATAGGGCACTTCCACTCATGGGCGTATAAATTGGGAAAACTAAAAATCAACAAGACACAGGCACCCCAAACTTTACAGCTGCTGTGTTTCCAAGAACCTCCACTTCAGTACACCTTCAATATCGCAGGAAAGAGAAAAATAGATAAAGAAATGGTGGTACTTGGCCCAATGGAATATCACTCAGCCATGAAATCAATGTCATAAGGCTAGTTAGCAGCATGATGAGTGGATTTAGCGACGATGATTCTAAGTGAAATAAGTCACACAGAAAAAGACACTTATCCTAAGATATCGCTTAGAGAGGGAATGTCAAAATCGCTACACTTGAACTGAATTACAAAACAGAACAGAGTCACACCTTTAGAAGACACACTATGGCTGCTTAACGGGAAAGGTGAGGTGGGGTGATGCATACAACAATGGTTTGAAATTAGCTCAGAGACCGCTCCATAAGCCAAATAAGTAATAGACAAGGCCTACTCCCTGCTCAGTGAACTGGACTCAACACCCCCTAGTCACCGCACAAGAATATATCTGACTAGTAAGAATCTGAAAACCTATGTATCGATATCTCTCTGCAAGTGAATCAAGAGGGTGTAAAGCGGCATAAACACAGCAGGGAAAAGCAGCCAAGCCCCATTCTAAACATAAATTACTTTAAAAAACCCACAAAACAAAGACAGTGAAAGAGAGAGAAATTCTTACAAAATCAGTTCAGGGGCTCTGATGCCACCTGGATAGACCATATCTAGACCCACAGCTGGATGAGACTTAAGACTGGACACTCTTGGGGCTGAGAGGATTGGTGAGGTTGGGTGAGCAAACGCAGATACTTTAAAGTAACACTGCGGGGTACCCACCCCATGGGTCTCAAAACTCCAGGTACAAGGGCATCTTCCTACATCAAAACATGCATGGGAAACCCAGAGAATTGTATGCCGTGAGATCGGGAAAGGCTTCTAAAACGCACCTCATTTCTCCTCTCCTTGTGCTCGGGTTCGCCATTCCAGCCGCTTGACTAACCATCTCCCTACTTGGAGAATCAGCACCTTTAACCTCCTGTTTCGTATAGGTTGCAATTTGTCCTGAGGATGAACGGGAAGACGGACAACCAACGAGAGACTAGCGCTAGGTGTTGGGACAGGCACAGGTCACTCCATTTTCCCATCAGGAAGAAGAATGAACCACAGGCTCAGCCTGCCCCCCAGAAGCAAAATAGGGCCTGAAGCAATCCTGCGCTTTTGTGGCCAGCTCCCAAAAAAGCGAGTAGACAAATGGAGCTCAGGGGCACTGCAATTCACAAACGTGCAGAGTTATAAATGATAACTCGTCCACAAATATATTGAGGGAAGGCAACGAAGAGGATTTGAAAGCAAGGCAGATTTGCAGGAAACAGATTTCAGGAGATAGATTCGACTCGCCTTTAAAGCACATGAAAAGCGGCAAAACGTTGACAATGATGCCCTGGGCCAAAAAGGGCATATGCGTTTTCTCCTGAATATATTCAGGAAAAAACGCATATGCCCTTTTTGGCCAACCAAGCAAGCCGGAAGGGCAAATCAGCGCTACAAAGAAATCTCGCTTGCCCTCGGTCAAAAGGGCCATGCTGAAGAAAGTGTAAAAACCAGAAAAGCAGGACAGGCCATGGAGACATGGGAGCCT
Source organism: Eubalaena glacialis (assembly GCF_028564815.1). Taxonomy (NCBI): domain Eukaryota; kingdom Metazoa; phylum Chordata; class Mammalia; order Artiodactyla; family Balaenidae; genus Eubalaena; species Eubalaena glacialis. The sequence goes on from NW_026871254.1 coordinate 400,989, forward strand.
TGCTACGCTGATGGGCGGGATGTAAATTGCCAACAGGCACTCTGGAGAAGTGTACGGTGTGTCCTGAAACAAGTAAGAAAAACAGCTTAGAGAGCATAGGGCACTTCCACTCATGGGCGTATAAATTGGGAAAACTAAAAATCAACAAAACACAGGCACCCCAACCTTTACGGCTGCTCTGTTTCCAAGAACCTCCACTTCGGTACACCTTCAATATCCCAGAAAGAGAAAAATGGATAAAGAAATAGTGGTACTTGGCCCAATGGAATATCACTCAGCCATGAAATCAATGTCATAAGGCTAGTTAGCAGCATGATGAGTGGATTTAGCGACGATGATTCTAAGTGAAATAAGTCACACAGAAAAAGACACTTATCCTAAGATATCGCTTATAGAGGGAATGTCAAAATCGCTACACTTGAACTGAATTACAAAACAGAACAGAGTCACACCTTTAGAAGACACACTATGGCTGCTTAACGGGAAAGGTGAGGTGGGGTGATGCATAAAACAAGGGTTTGAAATTAGCTCAGAGACCGCGCCATAAGCCCAATATGTAATAGACAAGGCCTACTCCCTGCTCAGTGAACTGGACTCAACACCCCCTAGTCACCGCACAAGAATATATCTGACTATTAAGAATCTGAAAACCTATGTATCGATATCTCTCTGCAAGTGAATCAAGAGGGTGTAAAGCGGCATAAACACAGCAGAGAAAAGCAGCCAAGCCCCATTCTAAACATAAATTACTTTAAAAAACCCACACAAAAAAAACTGCGAAAGAGAGAGAAATTCTTACAAAATCCGTTCAGGGACTCTGATGCAACCTGGATTGACCATATCTAGACCCACAGCTGGATGAGACATAAGGCTGGACACTCTTGGGGCTCAGAGGATTGGTGAGGTTGGGTGAGCAAATGCAGATACATTAAAGTAACACTGCGGGGTACCCACCCCATGGGTCTCAAATCTCCAGGTCCAAGGGCATCTTCCTACATCAAAACATGCATGGGAAACCCAGAAGATGGTATGCTGTGAGATCGGGAAAGGCTTCTAAAACGCACCTCATTTCTCCTCTCCTTGTGCTCGGGTTCGCCATTCCAGCCTCTTGACTAACCATCTCCCTACTTGGAGAATCAGCACCTTTAACCTCCTGTTTCGTACAGGTTGCAATTTGTCCTGAGGATGAATGGGAAGACGGGCAACCAACGAGAGGCTAGCCCTAGGTGTTGGGACAGGCACAGGTCACTCCATTTTCCCATCAGGAAGAAGAATGAACCACAGGCTCCGGCGGCCCCCTGGAAGCCGTATAGGGCCTGAAGCAATCCTGTGCTTTTGCTGCCAGCTCCCAAAAAAGCGAGTAGACAAATGGAGCTCAGGGGCACTGCAATTCACAAACGTGCAGAGTTATAAATGATAACTCTCGTCCACAAATATATTGAGGGAAGGCAACGAAGAGGATTTGAAAGCAAGGCAGATTTGCAGGAAACAGATTTCAGGAGGTAGATTCGACTCGCCTTTAAAGCACATGAAAAGCAGAAAAACGTTGACAATGATGCCCTGGGCAAAAGGGCATATGCGTTTTTTTCCGAATATATTCAGGAAAAAACACATATGCCCTTTTTGGCCAACCAAGCAAGCCGGAAGGGCAAATCAGCGCTACAAAGAAATCTCGCTTGCCCTCGGTCAAAAGGGCCATGCTGAAGAAAGTGTAAAAACCAGAAAAGCAGGACAGGCCATGGAGACATGGGAGCCTTGCTACGCTGATGGGCGGGATGTAAATTGCCAACAGGCACTCTGGAGAAGTGTACGGTGTGTCCTGAAACAAGTAAGAAACACAGCTTAGAGAGCATAGGGCACTTCCACTCATGGGCGTATAAATTGGGAAAACTAAAAATCAACAAGACACAGGCACCCCAAACTTTACAGCTGCTGGGTTTCCAAGAACCTCCATTTCAGTACACCTTCAATATCGCAGGAAAGAGAAAAATAGATAAAGAAATGGTGGTACTTGGCCCAATGGAATATCACTCAGCCATGAAATCAATGTCATAAGGCTAGTTAGCAGCATGATGAGTGGATTTAGCGACGATGATTCTAAGTGAAATAAGTCACACAGAAAAAGACACTTATCCTAAGATATCGCTTATAGAGGGAATGTCAAAATCGCTACACTTGAACTGAATTACAAAACAGAACAGAGTCACACCTTTAGAAGACACACTATGGCTGCTTAACGGGAAAGGTGAGGTGGGGTGATGCATACAACAATGGTTTGAAATTAGCTCAGAGACCGCTCCATAAGCCAAATAAGTAATAGACAAGGCCTACTCCCTGCTCAGTGAACTGGACTCAACACCCCCTAGTCATCGCACAAGAATATATCTGACTAGTAAGAATCTGAAAACCTATGTATCGATATCTCTCTGCAAGTGAATCAAGAGGGTGTAAAGCGGCATAAACACAGCAGGGAAAAGCAGCCAAGCCCCATTCTAAACATAAATTACTTTAAAAAACCCACAAAACAAAGACAGTGAAAGAGAGAGAAATTCTTACAAAATCCGTTCAGGGTCTCTGATGCAACCTGGATTGACCATATCTAGACCCACAGCTGGATGAGACATAAGGCTGGACACTCTTGGGGCTGAGAGGATTGGTGAGGTTGGGTGAGCAAACGCAGATACTTTAAAGTAAAACTGCGGGGAACACACCCCATGGGTCTCAAATCTCCAGGTACAAGGGCATCTTCCTACATCAAAACATGCATGGGAAACCCAGAGAATTGTATGCCGTGAGATCGGGAAAGGCTTCTAAAACGCACCTCATTTCTCCTCTCCTTGTGCTCGGGTTCGCCATTCCAGCCGCTTGACTAACCATCTCCCTACTTGGAGAATCAGCACCTTTAACCTCCTGTTTCGTACAGGTTGCAATTTGTCCTGAGGATGAACGGGAAGACGGACAACCAACGAGAGACTAGCGCTAGGTGTTGGGACAGGCACAGGTCACTCCATTTTCCCATCAGGAAGAAGAATGAACCACAGGCTCAGCCTGCCCCCCAGAAGCAAAATAGGGCCTGAAGCAATCCTGCGCTTTTGTGGCCAGCTCCCAAAAAAGCGAGTAGACAAATGGAGCTCAGGGGCACTGCAATTCACAAACGTGCAGAGTTATAAATGATAACTCGTCCACAAATATATTGAGGGAAGGCAACGAAGAGGATTTGAAAGCAAGGCAGATTTGCAGGAAACAGATTTCAGGAGATAGATTCGACTCGCCTTTAAAGCACATGAAAAGCGGCAAAACGTTGACAATGATGCCCTGGGCCAAAAAGGGCATATGCGTTTTCTCCTGAATATATTCAGGAGAAAACGCATATGCCCTTTTTGGCCAACCAAGCAAGCCGGAAGGGCAAATCAGCGCTACAAAGAAATCTCGCTTGCCCTCGGTCAAAAGGGCCATGCTGAAGAAAGTGTAAAAACCAGAAAAGCAGGACAGGCCATGGAGACATGGGAGCCTTGCTACGCTGATGGGCGGGATGTAAATTGCCAACAGGCACTCTGGAGAAGTGTACGGTGTGTCCTGAAACAAGTAAGAAAAACAGCTTAGAGAGCATAGGGCACTTCCACTCATGGGCGTATAAATTGGGAAAACTAAAAATCAACAAAACACAGGCACCCCAACCTTTACGGCTGCTCTGTTTCCAAGAACCTCCACTTCGGTACACCTTCAATATCCCAGAAAGAGAAAAATGGATAAAGAAATAGTGGTACTTGGCCCAATGGAATATCACTCAGCCATGAAATCAATGTCATAAGGCTAGTTAGCAGCATGATGAGTGGATTTAGCGACGATGATTCTAAGTGAAATAAGTCACACAGAAAAAGACACTTATCCTAAGATATCGCTTATAGAGGGAATGTCAAAATCACTACACTTGAACTGAATTACAAAACAGAACAGAGTCACACCTTTAGAAGACACACTATGGCTGCTTAACGGGAAAGGTGAGGTGGGGTGATGCATAAAACAAGGGTTTGAAATTAGCTCAGAGACCTCTCCATAAGCCAAATATGTAATAGACAAGGCCTACTCCCTGCTCAGTGAACTGGACTCAACACCCCCTAGTCACCGCACAAGAATATATCTCACTATTAAGAATCTGAAAACCTATTTATCGATATCTCTCTGCAAGTGAATCAAGAGGGTGTAAAGCGGCATAAACACAGCAGAGAAAAGCAGCCAATCCCCATTCTAAACATAAATTAATTTAAAAAACCCACACAAAAAAACCAGTGAAAGAGAGAGAAATTCTTACAAAATCCGTTCAGGGTCTCTGATGCAACCTGGATTGCCCATATCTAGACCCACAGCTGGATGAGACATAAGGCTGGACACTCTTGGGGCTCAGAGGATTGGTGAGGTTGGGTGAGCAAATGCAGATACTTTAAAGTAACACTGCGGGGTACCCACCCCATGGGTCTCAAATCTCCAGGTACAAGGGCATCTTCCTACATCAAAACATGCATGGGAAACCCAGAAGATGGTATGCTGTGAGATCGGGAAAGGCTTCTAAAACGCACCTCATTTCTCCTCTCCTTGTGCTCGGGTTCGCCATTCCAGCCGCTTGACTAACCATCTCCCTACTTGGAGAATCAGCACCTTTAACCTCCTGTTTCGTCCAGGTTGCAATTTGTCCTTAGGATGAACGGGAAGACGGGCAACCAACGAGAGACTAGCCCTAGGTGTTGGGACAGGCACAGGTCACTCCATTTTCCCATCAGGAAGAAGAATGAACCACAGGCTCAGCCTGCCCCCCAGAACCAAAATAGTGCCTGAAGCAATCCTGCGCTTTTGCGGTCAGCTCCCAAAAAAGCGAGTAGACAAATGGAGCTCAGGGGAACTGCAATTCACAAACATGCAGAGTTATAAATGATAACTAGCGTCCACAAATATATTGAGGGAAGGCAAAGAAGAGGATTTGAAAGCAAGGCAGATTTGCAGGAAACAGATTTCAGGAGGTAGATTCGACTCGCCTTTAAAGCATATGAAAAGCGGCAAAACGTTGACAATGATGCCCTGGGCGAAAAAAGGGCATATGCGTTTTTTCCTGAATATATTCAGGAAAAAACGCATATGCCCTTTTTGGCCAACCAAGCAAGCCGGAAGGGCAAATCAGCGCTACAAATAAGTCTCGCTTGCCCTCGGTCAAAAGGGCCATGCTGAAGAAAGTGTAAAAACCAGAAAAGCAGGACAGGCCATGGAGACATGGGAGCCTTGCTACGCTGATGGGCGGGATGTAAATTGCCAACAGGCACTCTGGAGAATTGTACGGTGTGTCCTGAAACAAGTAATAAACACAGCTTAGAGAGCATAGGGCACTTCCACTCATGGGCGTATAAATTGGGAAAACTAAAAATCAACAAGACACAGGCACCCCAAACTTTACGGCTGCTCTGTTTCCAAGAACCTCCACTTCAGTACACCTTCAATATCCCAGGAAAGAGAAAAATGGATAAACAAATAGTGGTACTTGGCACAATGGAATATCACTCAGCCATGAAATCAATGTCATAAGGCTAGTTAGCAGCATGATGAGTGGATTTAGTGACGATGATTCTAAGTGAAATAAGTCACACAGAAAAAGACACTTATCCTAAGATATCGCTTATAGAGGGAATGTCAAAATCGCTACACTTGAACTGAATTACAAAACAGAACAGAGTCACACCTTTAGAAGACACACTATGGCTGCTTAACGGGAAAGGTGAGGTGGGGTGATGCATAAAACAAGGGTTTGAACTTAGCTCAGAGACCGCTCCATAAGCCAAATATGTAATAGACAAGGCCTACTCCCTGCTCAGTGAACTGGACTCAACACCCCCTAGTCACCGCACAAGAATATATCTGACTAGTAAGAATCTGAAAACCTATGTATCGATATCTCTCTGCAAGTGAATCAAGAGGGTGTAAAGCGAATAAACACAGCAGGGAAAAGCAGCCAAGCCCCATTTTAAACATAAATTACTTGAAAAAACCCACAAGACAAAGACAGTGAAAGAGAAATTCTTACAAAATCCGTTCAGGGTCTCTGATGCAACTTGGTTTGACCATATCTAGACCCACAGCTGGATGAGACATAAGGCTGGACACTCTTGGGGCTGAGAGGATTGGTGAGGTTGGGTGAGCAAATGCAGATAATTTAAAGTAACACTGCGGGGAACACACCCCATGGGTCTCAAATCTCCAGGTACAAGGGAATCTTCCTACATCAAAACATGCATGGGAAACCCAGAAGATGGTATGCCATGAGATCGGGAAAGGTTTCTAAAACGCACCTCATTTCTCCTCTCCTTGTGCTCGGGTTCGCCATTCCACCCGCTTGACTAACCATCTCCCTACTTGGAGAATCGGCACCTTTAACCTCCTGTTTCGTCCAGGTTGCAATTTGTCCTGAGGATGAACGGGAAGATGCGGAACCAACGAGAGACGAGCCCTAGGTGTTGGGACAGGCATAGGTCACTCCATTTTCCCATCAGGAAGAAGAATGAACCACAGGCTCAGCCTGCCCCCCAGAACCAAAATAGGGCCTGAAGCAATCCTGTGCTTTTGCGGCCAGCTCCCAAAAAAGCGAGTAGACAAATGGAGCTCAGGGGCACTGCAATTCACAAACGTGCAGAGTTATAAATGAGAACTCTCGTCCACAAATATATTGAGGGAAGGCAACGAAGAGGATTTGAAAGCAAGGCAGATTTGCAGGAAACAGATTTCAGGAGGTAGATTCGACTCGCCTTTAAAGCACATGAAAAGCGACAAAACGTTGACAATGATGCCCTTGGCCAAAAAGGGCGTATGCGTTTTTTCCTGAATATATTCAGGAAAAAACGCATACGCCCTTTTAGGCCAACCAAGCAAGCCGGAAGGGCAAATCAGTGCTACAAAGAAATCTCGCTTGCCCTCGGTCAAAAAAGCCATGCTGAAAAAAGTGTAAAAACCAGAAAAGCAGGACAGGCCATGGAGACATGGGAGCCTTGCTACGCTAATGGGCAGGATGTAAATTGCCAACAGGCACTCTGGAGAAGTGTACGTTGTGTCCTGAAACAAGTAATAAACACAGCTTAGAGAGCATAGGGCACTTCCACTCATGGGCGTACAAATTGGGAAAACTAAAAATCAACAAGACACAGGCACCCCAAACTTTACGGCTGCTCTGTTTCCAAGAACCTCCACTTCGGTACACCTTCAATATCCCAGGAAAGAGAAAAATGGATAAAGAAATGGTGGTACTTGGCACAATGGAATATCACTCAGCCATGAAATCAATGTCATAAGGCTAGTTAGCAGCATGATGAGTGGATTTAGCGACGATGATTCTAAGTGAAATAAGTCACACAGAAAAAGACACTTATCCTAAGATATCGCTTATAGAGGGAATGTCAAAATCGCTACACTTGAACTGAATTACAAAACAGAACAGAGTCACACCTTTAGAAGACACACTATGGCTGCTTAACGGGAAAGGTGAGGTGGGATTATGCATAGAACAAGGGTTTGAAATTAGCTCAGAGACCGCTCCATAAGCCAAATATGTAATAGACAAGGCCTACTCCCTGCTCAGTGAACTGGACTCAACACCCCCTAGTCACCGCACAAGAATATATCTGACTAGTAAGAATCTGAAAACCTATGTATCGATATCTCTCTGCAAGTGAATCAAGAGGGTGTAAAGCGGCATCAACACAGCAGGGAAAAGCAGCCAAGCCCGATTCTAAACATAAATTACTTTAAAAAACCCACAAAACAAAGACAGTGAAATAGAAATTCTTACAAAATCCGTTCAGGGTCTCTGATGCAACTTGGATTGACCATATCTAGACCCACAGCTGGATGAGACATAAGGCTGGACACTCTTGGGGCTGAGAGGATTGGTGAGGTTGGGTGAGCAAACCCAGATACTTTAAAGTAACACCACGGGGTACCCACACCATGGGTCTCAAATCTCCAGGTACAAGGGCATCTTCCTACATCAAAACATGCATGGGAAACCCAGAAGATGGTATGCCGTGAGATCGGGAAAGGTTTCTAAAACGCACCTCATTTCTCCTCTCCTTGTGCTCGGGTTCGCCATTCCAACCTCTTCACTTTACGTGCTAAATGCTATCTAGAGAGTGGGATATGTTTAATAAATACCCTAACTCTAATGCATACACTAACCCTTACCCATACCCAAAACCTAACTCTCACCCGTACTCTAACCCGTACCATAAGCAGTACCCTAACCCTAACCCTAAAACTAACCTTAAGCCATACCCTATGCCGTAACCTAACCCAGACCCTAAACCGTACCCGAAGTCGTACCCTACCCCTAACCCTAACACATACCAAACGAGGTACCCTCACCCGTACCCAAAGCCGTACCCTAACCCTAACCCTAACCCTAACCCTAACCCTCACCCTAACCCATACCCTACGCCGTACACTCACGTGTTCCCTAACCCATACCCAAAGCCGTACCCTAACCCTAACCATAACACTAAGCCTAACCCATATCCTATGCCGTACCCTCACCCTTACCCTAACCCGTACCCTAACCCTAACCCTAATCCATACACTAACCCGTACCCTCAACCGTACCCTAACCCGTACCCTAACACTAACCCTAACCATAACTCTAAACCTAACCCATACCCTACGCCGTACACTCACGCGTTCCCTAACCCGTACCCAAAGCCGTACCCTAACCCTAACAATAACTCATAGCCTAACCCATATCCTTTGCCGTACCCTCACCCTTACCCTAACCCGTATCCTAAGCCGTACCCTAACCCTAACCGTAATCCTAACCCATACCCTACTCCGTACCCTCACTCTTACCCTAATCCGTACCCTAAGCCGTACCCTAACTCTAACCCTAACCCTAAGACTAACCCTAACACATATCCTACGCCGTACCCTCACCCTTACTCTAAGCCATACCCTAACCCTAACCCTAACCCTAACACTAACTGTAAACTACCCTTGACTGCTTTTGCCTCCAATAGATTTCCTAAGCACTAGTGTTTTAAGGAACAGGTTAAAAATAAAATGCTAATGTGACTTATTTATAATGTGTGTATTCTTTATCTTATCCTAGTGTCTAAAATTTTCTCCATGGTTGGAACCCAAATTACATTCCTTTACGCGCTAAGTGGTATGTAGAGAGTGGGATAGGTTTAATAAATGACCTAACCCTAACGTGAACCCTAACCCTAACCCATAGCCTAACCCTAACAAGTACCCTAATCCTAACCTGTACCCTATACCTTGACGTAACCCTAAAACTAACCGTAACCCTAACATATACCCTACGCCGTACCGTCACCCGTACCCTAACCCGTACCCTAAGTCGTACCCTAACCCTAACCCTAACCCATACGCTACGCCGTACCCTCACCCGTACCCTAACCCGTATCCTAAGCCGTACCCTAACCCTAACCCTAACCCTAACCCTAACCTATACCCTACGCCGTACACTCACCTGTACCCCAACCCGTACCCTAAGCCGTACCCTACCCCTAACCCTAACCCTAACCCTAACCCATACCCTAACCCATAGCCTACGCCGTACACTAACCCATACCCTAATCCGTATCCTAAGCCGTACCCTAATCCTAACCAATACCCTACGCAGTATCCTCACCCTTACCCTCACCCGTACCCTAAACCTAACCCTAACCCTAACCCCTACCCTACGCCATACCCTCACCCGTACCCTATCCCATACCCTAAGCCGTACCCTAACCCTAACACTAACCCTAACCCTAACCCTAACCCTAAACTACCCTTGACTGCTTTTGCCTCCATTAGATTTCCTAAGCACTAGTGCTTTAAGGAACAGGTTAAAAAGAAAATCCTCATGTGATTTTTTTATAATGTGTTTATTCTTTATCTTATCCTAGTGACTAAAATCTTCTCCATGGCTGGACACCAAATAATATTCCTTTACGTGCTAAGTGGTATCTAGAGAGTGGGATAGGTTTAATAAATACCCTAATCCTAACGTGTACCCTAGCCCTAACCCATACGCTAACCCGAACGCGTACCCTAAACCTAACCCAAATCTTAACCCTAACACATACGCTAATCCTAACCCGTACCCAAAACTATCCCTAACCCTAAAACTAACCCTAACCCTAACCCTAACCCTAACCCATACCCTACACCGTACCCTCACCCGTACCCTAACCCGTACCCTAAGCCGTACCCTAACCCTAAGCCTAACCCTAACCCTAACCGCTACCCTACGCCGTACCCTATCCCATACCCTAAGCGGTACCCTAACCCTAACACTAATCCTAACCCTAAACCATACCCTACGCCGTAACCACACACGTATCCTAACCCATACCCTAAGCTGTACCCTAACCCGAACCCTAACACATACGCTACGCCATACCCTCACCCGTACCCTAACCCGTATCCTAAGCCGTACCCTATCCCTAACCCTAACCCTAACCCTAACCGCTACCCTACGCCGTACCCTAACCCAAACCCTAAGTGGTACCCTAACCCTAACACTAACCCTAAACCTAACCCTAACCTCTACCCTACGCCGTACCCTCACCCGTACCCTATCCCATACCCTAAGCCGTACCCTAACCCTAACACTAACCCTAACCCTAAACCTAAACCCTACCCTACGCCGTACCCTCACCCGTACCCTATCCCATACCCTAAGCCGTACCCTAACCCTAACCCTAACCCTAACCTATACACTACGCCATACCCTCACCCGTACCCTAACCCGTACCCTAAGCCGTACCCTAACCCTAACCCTAACCCTAACCTATACACTACGCCGTACCCTCACCCGTACCCTAACCCATACCCTAAGCCGTACCCTAACCCTAACCCTAACCCTAACCCTAACCCATACCCTACGCCGTACCTTAACCCGTACCCTAACCCATATTCTAAGCCGTACCCTAACCATAACCAATACCCTACACAGTACCCTCACCCGTACCCTCACCCGTACCCTAAGCCATACCCTAACCCCAACCCTAACCCTAACCCTAACCCCTACCCTACGCCGTACCCTCACCCGTACCCTATCCCATACCCTTAGCCGTACCCTAACCCTAACACTAACCCTAACCCTAACCCTAACCCTAAACTACCCTTGATTGCTTTTGCCTCTATTAGATTTCCTAAGCACTAGTATTTTAAGGAACAGGTTAAAAAGAAAATCCTAATGTGATTTTTTTATAATGTGTTTATTCTTTATCTTATCCTAGTGACTAAAATCTTCTCCATGGCTGGATCCCTAATAATATTCCTTTACGTGCTAAGTGGTATCTAGAGAGTGGGATAGGTTTAATAAATACCCTAATCCTAACGTGTACCCTAACCCTAACACATACCCTAACCCTAACGCGTACCCTAACCCTAACCCAAATCCTAACCCTAACACGTACGCTAATCCTAACCCGTACCCTAAACCAATCCCTAACCCTAAAACTAACCCTAACCCTAACCCTAACCCTAAACCTTACCCTACGCCGTACCCTCACCCGTACCCTAACCCGTACCCTAAGACGTACCCTAACCCTAACCCTAACCCATATGCTACGCCGTACCCTCACCCGTACCCTAACCCGTACCCTAAGCCGTACCCTAACCCTAAGCCTAACCCTAACCCTAACCGCTACCCTACGCCGTACCCTATCCCATACCCTAAGCGGTACCCTAACCCTAACACTAATCCTAACCCTAAACCATACCCTACGCCGTAACCACACACGTATCCTAACCCATACCCTAAGCTGTACCCTAACCCGAACCCTAACACATACGCTACGCCATACCCTCACCCGTACCCTAACCCGTATCCTAAGCCGTACCCTATCCCTAACCCTAACCCTAACCCTAACCGCTACCCTACGCCGTACCCTAACCCAAACCCTAAGTGGTACCCTAACCCTAACACTAACCCTAAACCTAACCCTAACCTCTACCCTACGCCGTACCCTCACCCGTACCCTATCCCATACCCTAAGCCGTACCCTAACCCTAACACTAACCCTAACCCTAAACCTAAACCCTACCCTACGCCGTACCCTCACCCGTACCCTATCCCATACCCTAAGCCGTACCCTAACCCTAACCCTAACCCTAACCTATACACTACGCCATACCCTCACCCGTACCCTAACCCGTACCCTAAGCCGTACCCTAACCCTAACCCTAACCCTAACCTATACACTACGCCGTACCCTCACCCGTACCCTAACCCATACCCTAAGCCGTACCCTAACCCTAACCCTAACCCTAACCCTAACCCATACCCTACGCCGTACCTTAACCCGTACCCTAACCCATATTCTAAGCCGTACCCTAACCATAACCAATACCCTACACAGTACCCTCACCCGTACCCTCACCCGTACCCTAAGCCATACCCTAACCCCAACCCTAACCCTAACCCTAACCCCTACCCTACGCCGTACCCTCACCCGTACCCTATCCCATACCCTTAGCCGTACCCTAACCCTAACACTAACCCTAACCCTAACCCTAACCCTAAACTACCCTTGATTGCTTTTGCCTCTATTAGATTTCCTAAGCACTAGTATTTTAAGGAACAGGTTAAAAAGAAAATCCTAATGTGATTTTTTTATAATGTGTTTATTCTTTATCTTATCCTAGTGACTAAAATCTTCTCCATGGCTGGATCCCTAATAATATTCCTTTACGTGCTAAGTGGTATCTAGAGAGTGGGATAGGTTTAATAAATACCCTAATCCTAACGTGTACCCTAACCCTAACACATACCCTAACCCTAACGCGTACCCTAACCCTAACCCAAATCCTAACCCTAACACGTACGCTAATCCTAACCCGTACCCTAAACCAATCCCTAACCCTAAAACTAACCCTAACCCTAACCCTAACCCTAAACCTTACCCTACGCCGTACCCTCACCCGTACCCTAACCCGTACCCTAAGACGTACCCTAACCCTAACCCTAACCCATATGCTACGCCGTACCCTCACCCGTACCCTAACCCGTATCCTAAGCCGTACCCTAACCCTAACCCTAACCCTAACCCTAACCCTAACCCATACCCTACGCCATACCCTAACCCGTACCCTAACCCGTATCCTAAGCCGTATCCTAACCCTAACCAATACCCTACGCAGTACACTCACCCGTAACCTCACCCGTACCCTAAGCCGTACCCTAACCCCAACACTAACCCTAACTCTAACCCTAACCCCTACCCTACGCCGTACCCTCACCGTACCCTATCCCATACGCTAAGCCGTACCCTAACCCTAACACTAACCCTAACCCTAACCCTAACCCATACCCTACGCCGTACCCTCACCCGTAACCTAACCCATACCCTAAGCCGTACCCTAACCCTAACCCTAACCTATACACTACGCCGTACCCTCACCCATAACCTAACCCGTACCCTAAGCCGTACCCTAACTCTAACCCTAACCCTAACCCTACCCTTACCCATACCCTGCACCGTACCCTAACCCATACAATAACCTGTATCCTAAGCCTTAACCTAACCCTGACCAATGACCTACACAGTACCCTCACCCGTACCCTAAGCCATACCCTAACCCTAACCCTAACACTAACCCTAACCCTAAACCCTACCCTATGCCGTACCCTCACCCATACCCTATCCCATACCCTAAGCCGTACCCTAACCCTAACACTAACCCTAACCCTAACCCTAACCCTAAACTACCCTTGACTGCTTTTGCCTCCATTAGATTTCCTAAGCACTAGTGTTTTAAGGAACAGGTTAAAAAGAAAATCCTAATGTGATTTTTTTATAATGTGTTTATTCTTTATCTTATCCTAGTGACGAAAATCTTCTCCATGGCTGGACCCTAAATAATATTCCTTTACGTGCTAAGTGGTATCTAGAGAGTGGGATAGGTTTAATAAATACCCTAATCCTAACGTGTACCCTAACCCTAACCCATACCCTAACCCTAATGCGTACCCTAACCCTAACCCAAACCCTAACCCTAACACGTACGCTAATCCTAACCCGTACCCTAAACCAAGCCCTAACCCTAAAACTAACCCTAACCCTAACCCTAACCCTAACCCATACGCTACACCGTACCCTCACCCATACCCTAACCCGTATCCTAAGCCGTACCCTAACCCTAAACCTAACCCTAACCTCTACCCTACGCCGTACCCTCACCCGTACCCTAACCCGTACCCAAAGCCTTACCCTAACCCTAACCCTAACCCTCACCCATACCCCACACCGTAAACTAACCCATATCCTAACCCGTATCCTAAGCCGTACCCTAACCCTAACCAATAACCTACGCAGTACCCTCACCAGTACCCTCACCCGTATCCTAAGCCCTACCCTAACCCTAACCCTAACACTAACCCTAAGCTACCCTTTACTGCTTTTGCCTATATTAGATTTCCTAAACACTAGTGTTTTAAGGAACAGGTTAAAAAGAAAACCTTATGTGATTTTCTTATAATGTGTTTATTCTTTATCTTATCCTAGTGACTAAAATCTTCTCCATGGCTGAACCCCAAATAATATTCCTTTACGTGCTAAGTGGTATTTAGAGAGTGGGATAGGTTTAATAAATACCCTAATCCTAAAGTGTACCCTAAACCTAACCCATACCCTAACCCTAACGCGTACCCTAACCCTAACCAAAACCCTAACCCGAACACGTATGCTAATCCTAACCCGTACCCTAAACCAATCCCTAACCCTAAAACTAACCCTAACCCTAACCCTAACCCATAACCTACACCGTACCCTCACCCGTACCCTAACCCGTACCCTAAGCCGTACCCTAACCCTAACCCTAACCCTAAACCATACGCTACGCCGTACCCTCACCCATGCCCTAACCCGTATCCTAAGCCGTACCCTAACCCTAACCCTAACCCTAAACTATACCCTACGCCGTAACCTCACCCGTACCCTAACCCGTACCCTAAGCCGTACACTAACCCTAACCCTAACCCTAACCCTAACCCATACCGTACGCCATAACCTAACACGTACCCTAACCCGTATCCTAAGCCGTACCCTAACCCTAAACAATACCCTACGCAGTATCCTCACCCATACCCTCACCCGTACCCTAAGCCGTACCCTAACCCTAA
Source organism: Eubalaena glacialis (assembly GCF_028564815.1). Lineage (NCBI taxonomy): Eukaryota > Metazoa > Chordata > Mammalia > Artiodactyla > Balaenidae > Eubalaena > Eubalaena glacialis. Next base: position 416,146 of record NW_026871254.1, read on the forward strand.
CCCTAACCCTAACCCTAACCCTAACCCTAACCCCTACCCTATGCCATACCCTCACCTGTACCCTATCCCATAACCTAAGCCGTACCATAACCCTAACACTAACCCTAACCCTAACCCACACTCTACGCCATACCCTCACTCGTACCCTAACCCGTACCCTAAGCCGTACCTTAACCCTAACCCTAACCCTAAACCATACGCTACGCCGTACCCTCACCCGTACCCTAACCCGTATCCTAAGCCGTACCCTAACCCTAACCCTAAACTTAAACTATACCCTACGCCGTAACCTCACCCGTACCCTAACCCGTACCCTAAGCCGTACCCTAACCCTAACCCTAACCCTAACCCTAACCCTAACCCTAACCCATACCGTACGCCATAGCCTAACACGAACCCTAACCCGTATCCTAAGCCGTACCCTAACCCTAACCAATACCCTACGCAGTATCCTCACCCATACCCTCACCCGTACCCTAAGCCGTACCCTAACCCTAACCCTAACCCTAACCCTAACCCATAACCTACGCCGTACCCTCACCCGTACCCTAACACGTACCCTAAGACGTACCGTAACCCTAACCCTAACACTAACCCTAACCCTAACCCACACTCTACGCCGTACCCTAACCCGTACCCTAACACGTATCCTAAGCCGTACCCTAACCCTAAGCAATACCCTACGCAGTACCCTCACCCATACCCTCACCCGTACCCTAAGCCATACCCTAACCATAACCCTAACCCTAACCCTAACCCCTACCCTACGCCGTACCCTCACCCGTACCCTATCCCATACCCTAAGCCGTACCCTAACCCTAACACTAACCCTAACCCTAACCCTAACCCTAAACTACCCTTGATTGCTTTTGCCTCTATTAGATTTCCTAAGCACTAGTGTTTTAAGGAACAGGTTAAAAAGAAAATCCTAATGTGATTTTTTTATAATGTGTTTATTCTTTATCTTATCCTAGTGACTAAAATCTTCTCCATGGCTGGATCCCTAATAATATTCCTTTACGTGCTAAGTGGTATCTAGAGAGTGGGATAGGTTTAATAAATACCCTAATCCTAACGTGTACCCTAACCCTAAACCATACCCTAACCCTAACGCGTACCCTAACCCTAAACCTAACCCTAACCCATACCCTACGCCGTACCCTAACCCGTACCCTAACCCGTATTCTAAGCCGTACCCTAACCATAACCAATACCCTACACAGTACCCTCACCCGTACCCTCACCGTACCCTAAGCCATACCCTAACCCTAACCCTAACCCTAACCTATACACTACGCCATACCCTCACTCGTACCCTAACCCGTACCGTAAGCCATACCCTAACCCTAACCCTAACCCTAACCTATACACTACGCCATACCCTCACTCGTACCCTAACCCGTACCCTAAGCCGTACCCTAAACCTAACCCTAACCCTAACCCTAAACCATACGCTACGCCGTACCCTCACCCGTACCATAACCCGTATCCTAAGCCGTACCCTAACCCTAACCCTAACCCTAAACTATACCCTACGCTGTAACCTCACCCGTACCCGAACCCGTACCCTAAGCCGTACACTAACCCTAACCCTAACCCTAACCCTAACCCATACCGTACGCCATAACCTAACACGTACCCTAACCCGTATCCTAAGCCGTACCCTAACCCTAACCAATACCCTACGCAGTATCCTCACCCATACCCTCACCCGTACCCTAAGCCGTACCCTAAACCTAACCCTAACCCTAAACTTAACCCTAACCCTAACCCCTACCCTATGCCATACCCTCACCTGTACCCTATCCCATAACCTAAGCCGTACAATAACCCTAACACTAACCCTAACCCTAACCCATAACCTACGCCGTACCCTCACCCGTACCCTAACCCGTATCCTAAGACGTACCGTAACCCTAACCAATACCCTACGCAGTATCCTCACCCATACCCTCACCCGTACCCTAAGACGTACCCTAACCCTAACCCTAACCCTAACCGATAACCTACGCCGTACCCTCACAAGTACCCTAACACGTACCCTAAGACGTACCGTAACCCTAACCCTAACACTAACCCATAACCTACGCCGTACCCTCACCCGTACCCTAACCCGTACCCTAAGCCGTACCCTAACCCTAACCCTAACCCTAACCCTAACCCTAACCCCTACCCTATGCCATACCCTCACCTGTAACCTATCCCATAACCTAAGCCGTACCCTAACCCTAACCCTAACCCTAACCCTAACCCATAACCTACGCCGTACCCTCACCCGTACACTAACCCGTATCCTAAGCCGTACCCTAACCCTAACCCTAACCCTAACCCTAACCCATAACATACGCCGTACCCTCACCCGTACCCTACCACGTACCCTAAGACGTACCGTAACCCTAACCCTAACACTAACCCTAACCCTAACCCACACTCTACGCCGTACCCTAACCCATACCCTAACACGTATCCTAAGCCATACCCTAACCCTAACCAATACCCTACGCAGTACCCTCACCCGTACCCTCACCCGTACCCTAAGCCATACCCTAACCATAACCCTAACCCTAACCCTAACCCCTACCCTACGCCGTACCCTCACCCGTACCCTATCCCATACCCTAAGCCGTACCCTAACCCTAACACTAACCCTAACCCTAACCCTAACCCTAAACTACCCTTGATTGCTTTTGCCTCTATTAGATTTCCTAAGCACTAGTGTTTTAAGGAACAGGTTAAAAAGAAAATCCTAATGTGATTTTTTTATAATGTGTTTATTCTTTATCTTATCCTAGTGACTAAAATCTTCTCCATGGCTGGATCCCTAATAATATTCCTTTACGTGATAAGTGGTATCTAGAGAGTGGGATAGGTTTAATAAATACCCTAATCCTAACGTGTACCCTAACCCTAACCCATACCCTAACCCTAACGCGTACCCTAACCCTAACCCAAAACCTAACCCTAACACGTACGCTAATCCTAACCCGTACCCTAAACCAATCCCTAACCCTAAAACTAACCCTAACCCTAACCCTAACCCTAACCCTTACCCTACGCCGTACCCTCACCCGTACCCTAACCCGTACCCTAAGACGTACCCTAACCCTAACCCTAACCCATATGCTACACCGTACCCTCACCCGTACACTAACCTGTATCCTAAGCCGTACCCTAACCCTAACCCTAACCCTAACCCTAAGCCTAACCCATACCATACGCCATAACCTAACCCATACCCTAACCCGTTTCCTAAGCCATATCCTAACCCTAACCAATACCCTATGCAGTACCCTCACCCGTACCCTCACCCGTACCCTAAGCCGTACCCTAAACCCAACCCTAACCCTAACTCTAACCCTAACCCCTACCCTACACCGTACACTCACCCGTACCCTATCCCATACGCTAAGCCGTACCCTAACCCTAACACTAACACTAACCCTAACCTATACACTACGCCGTACCCTCACCCGTACCCTAACCCGTACCCTAAGCCGTACCCTAACTCTAACCCTAACCCTAACCCTAACCCTTACCCATACCGTGCGCCGTACCCTAACCCATACAATAAATTGTATCCTAAGCCTTAACCTAACCCTAACCAATGACCTACACAGTACCCTCACCCGTACCCTAAGCCATACCCTAACCCTAACCCTAACACTAACACTAACCCTAAACCCTACCCTATGCCGTACCCTCACCCATACCCTATCCCATACCCTAAGCCGTACCCTAACCCTAACACTAACCCTAACCCTAAACCTAACCCTAAACTACCCTTGACTGCTTTTGCCTCCATTAGATTTCCTAAGCACTAGTGTTTTAAGGAACAGGTTAAAAAGAAAATCCTAATGTGATTTTTTTATAATGTGTTTATTCTTTATCTTATCCTAGTGACGAAAATATTCTCCATGGCTGGACCCTAAATAATATACCTTTACGTGCTAAGTGGTATCTAGAGAGTGGGATAGGTTTAATAAATACCCTAATCCTAACGTGTACCCTAACCCTAACCCATACACTAACCCTAATGCTTACCCTAACCCTAACCCAAACCCTAACCCTAACACGTACGCTAATCCTAACCCGTACCCTAAACCAATCCCTAACCCTAAAACTAACCCTAACCCTAACCCTAACCCTAACCCATACGCTACGCCGTACCCTCACCCATACCCTAACCCGTATCCTAAGCCGTACCCTAATCCTAAACCTAACCCTAACCTCTACCCTACGCCGTACCCTCACCCGTACCCTAACCCGTACCCAAAGCCTTACCCTAACCCTAACCCTAACCCTCACCCATACCCAATGCTGTAACCTAACCCATATCCTAACCCGTATCCTAAGCCGTACCCTAACCCTAACCAATAACCTACGCAGTACCCTCACCAGTACCCTCACCCGTATCCTAAGCCCTACCCTAACCCTAACCCTAACCCTAACCCTAAACTACCCTTTACTGCTTTTGCCTCCATTAGATTTCCTAAACACTAGTGTTTTAAGGAACAGGTTAAAAAGAAAACCTTATGAGATTTTTTTATAATGTGTTTATTCTTTATCTTATCCTAGTGACTAAAATCTTCTCCATGGCTGAACCCCAAATAATATTCCTTTACGTGCTAAGTGGTATCTAGAGAGTGGGATAGGTTTAATAAATACCCTAATCCTAAAGTGTACCCTAAACCTAACCCATACCCTAACCCTAACGCGTACCCTAACCCTAACCAAAACCCTAACCCGAACACGTATGCTAATCCTAACCCGTACCCTAAACCAATCCCTAACCCTAAAACTAACCCTAACCCTAACCCTAACCCTAACCCATAACCTACACCGTACCCTCACCCGTACCCTAACCCGTACCCTAAGCCGTACCCTAACCCTAACCCTAACCCTAAACCATACGCTACGCCGTACCCTCACCCATACCCTAACCCGTATCCTAAGCCGTACCCTAACCCTAACCCTAACCCTAAACTATACCCTACGCCGTAACCTCACCCGTACCCTAACCCGTACCCTAAGCCGTACCCTAACCCTAACCCTAACCCTAACCCTAACCCTAAACCCTACCCTATGCCATACCCTCACCTGTACCCTATCCCATAACCTAAGCCGTACTATAACCCTAACACTAACCCTAACCCTAACCCATAACCTATGCCGTACCCTCACCCGTACCCTAACCCGTATCCTAAGACGTACCGTAACCCTAACCAATACCCTACACAGTATCCTCACACATACCCTCACCCGTACCCTAAGCCGTACCCTAAACCTAACCCTAACCCTAACCCTAACCCATACCCTATGCCATACCCTCACCTGTACCCTATCCCATAACCTAAGCTGTACGCTAACCCTAACCCTAACCCTAACCCTAACCCATACGCTACGCCGTACCTTCACCCGTACCCTAAACCGTATCCTAAGCCGTACGCTAACCCTAACCCTAACCCTAACCCTAACCCTAAACCTAACCCTAACCCATACCCTACGCCATACCCTAACACGTACCCTAACCCGTATCCTAAGCCGTATCCTAACCCTAACCAATACCCTACGCAGTACCCTCACCCGTACCCTCACCCGTACCCTAAGCCATACCCTAACCCAAACCCTAACCCTAACTCTAACCCTAACCCCTACCCTACGCCGTACCCTCACCCGTACCCTATCCCATACGCTAAACCGTAACCTAACCCTAACACTAACACAAACCCTAACCCTAACCATAACCATAAACCATACCCTATGCCGTACCCTCACCCGTAACCTAACCCGTACCCTAAGCCGTACCCTAACCCTAACCCTAACCTATACACTATGCCGTACCCTCACCCGTACCCTAACCCGTACCCTAAGCCGTACCCTAACTCTAACCCTAACCCTACCCCTAACCCTTACCCATACCCTGCGCCGTACCCTAACCCATACAATAACCTGTATCCTAAGCCTTAACCTAACCCTAACCAATGACCTACACAGTACCCTCACCCGTACCCTCACCCGTACTCTAAGCCATACCCTAACCCTAACCCTAACGCTAACCTATACACTACGCCATACCCTCACCCGTACCCTAACCCGTACCCTAAGCCGTACCCTAACCCTAACCCTAACCCTAAACTATACCCTACGCTGTAACCTCACCCGTACCCTAACCCGTACCCTAACCCGTATCCTAAGCCGTACCCTAACCCTAACACTAACCCTAACCCTAACCCTAACCCTAAACTACCCTTTACTGCTTTTGCCTCCATTAGATTTCCTAAACACTAGTGTTTTAAGGAACAGGTTAAAAAGAAAACCTTATGTGATTTTTTTATAATGTGTTTATTCTTTATCTTATCCTAGTGACTAAAATCTTCTCCATGGCTGAACCCCAAATAATATTCCTTTACGTGCTAAGTGGTATCTAGAGAGTGGGATAGGTTTAATAAATACCCTAATCCTAAAGTGTACCCTAAACCTAACCCATACCCTAACCCTAACGCGTACCCTAACCCTAACCAAAACCCTAACCCGAACAAGTATGCTAATCCTAACCCGTACCCTAAACCAATCCCTAACCCTAAAACTAACCCTAACCCTAACCCTAACCCTAACCCTAACCCGTACCCTAAGCCGTACCCTAACCCTAACCCTAACCCTAACCCATACGCTACGCCGTACCCTCACCCGTACCCTAACCCGTATCCTAAGCCGTACCCTAACCCTAACCCTAACCCTAACACTAACCGCTACCCTACGCCGTACCCTATCCCATACCCTAAGCAGTACCCTAACCCTAACACTAACCCTAAACCTAACACTAACCCCTACCCTACGCCATACACTCACCCGTAACCTATCCCATACCCTAAGCCGTACGCTAACCCTAACACTAACCGTAACCCTAAACCTAACCCCTACCCTACGCCGTACCCTCACCCGTACCCTATCCCATACCCTAAGCCGTACCCTAAACCTAACCCTAACCCTAACCTATACACTACGCCATACCCTCACCCGTACCCTAACCCGTACCCTAAGCCGTACCCTAACCCTAACCATAACCCTAACCTATACACTACGCCGTACCCTCACCCATACCCTAACCCGTACCTTAAGCCGTACCCTAACCCTAACCCTAACCCTAACCCTAACCCTAACCCATACCCTACGCCGTACCCTAACCCGTACCCTAACCCGTATTCTAAGCCGTACCCTAACCATAACCAATACCCTACACAGTACCCTCACCCGTACCCTCACCGTACCCTAAGCCATACCCTAAACCTAACCCTAACCCTAACCTATACACTACGCCATACCCTCACCCGTACCCTAACCCGTACCCTAACCCGTATCCTAAGCCGTACCCTAATCCTAACCCTAACCCTAACCCTAACCCATAACCTACGCCGTACCCTCACCCGTACCCTAACACGTACCCTAAGACGTACCGTAACCCTAACCCTAACACTAACCCTAACCCTAACCCACACTCTACACCGTACCCTAACCCGTACCCTAACACGTATCCTAAGCCGTACCCTAACCCTAACCAATACCCTACGCAGTACCCTCACCCGTACCCTCACCCGTACCCTAAGCCATACCCTAACCCTAACCCTAACCCTAACCCTAACCCCTACCCTACGCCGTACCCTCACCCGTACCCTATCCCATACGCTAAGCCCTACCCTAACCCTAACACTAACACTAACACTAACCCTAACTCTAACCCATACCCTACGCCGTACCCTCACCCGTAACCTAACCCGTACCCTAAGCCGTACCCTAACCCTAACCCTAACCCCTACCCTACGCCGTACCCTCACCCGTACCCTATCCCATACCCTAAGCCGTACCCTAACCCTAACACTAACCCTAACCCTAACCCTAACCCTAAACTACCCTTGATTGCTTTTGCCTCTATTAGATTTCCTAAGCACTAGTGTTTTAAGGAACAGGTTAAAAAGAAAATCCTAATGTGATTTTTTTATAATGTGTTTATTCTTTATCTTATCCTAGTGACTAAAATCTTCTCCATGGCTGGATCCCTAATAATATTCCTTTACGTGCTAAGTGGTATCTAGAGAATGGGATAGGTTTAATAAATACCCTAATCCTAACGTGTACCCTAAACCTAACCCATACCCTAACCCTAACGCGTACCCTAACCCTAACAAAAAACCTAACCCTAACACGTACGCTAATCCTAACCCGTACCCTAAACCAATCCCTAACCCTAAAACTAACCCTAACCCTAACCCTAACCCTAACCCTTACCCTACGCCGTACCCTCACCCGTACCCTAACCCGTACCCTAAGACGTACCCTAACCCTAACCCTAACCCATACGCTACGCCGTACCCTCACCCGTACCCTAACCCGTATCCTAAGCCGTACCCTAACCCTAACCCTAACCCTAACCCTAACCCATACCCTACGCCATACCATAACCCGTACCCTAACCCGTATCCTAAGCCGTATCCTAACCCTAACCAATACCCTACGCAGTACCCTCACCCGTACCCTCACCCGTACCCTAAGCCGTACCCTAACCCCAACCCTAACCCTAACTCTAACCCTAACCCCTACCCTACGCCGTACCCTCACCCGTACCCTATCCCATACGCTAAGCCGTACCCTAACCCTAACACTAACACTAACCCTAACCCTAACCCTAACCCATACCCTACGCCGTACCCTCACCCGTAACCTAACCCGTACCCAAAGCCGTACCCTAACCCTAACCCTAACCTATACACTACGCCGTACCCTCACCCGTACCCTAACCCGTACCCTAAGCCGTACCCTAACTCTAACCCTAACCCTAACCCTAACCCTTACCCATACCCTGCGCCGTACCCTAACCCATACAATAACCTGTATCCTAAGCCTTAACCTAACCCTAACCAATGACCTACACAGTACCCTCACCCGTACCCTAAGCCATACCCTAACCCTAACCCTAACACTAACCCTAACCCTAAACCCTACCCTATGCCGTACCCTCACCCATACCCTATCCCATACCCTAAGCCATACCCTAACCCTAACACTAACCCTAACCCTAACCCTAACCCTAAACTACCCTTGACTGCTTTTGCCTCCATTAGATTTCCTAAGCACTAGTGTTTTAAGGAACAGGTTAAAAAGAAAATCCTAATGTGATTTTTTTATAATGTGTTTATTCTTTATCTTATCCTAGTAACGAAAATCTTCTCCATGGCTGGACCCTAAATAATATTCCTTTACGTGCTAAGTGGTATCTAGAGAGTGGGATAGGTTTAATAAATACCCTAATCCTAACGTGTACCCTAACCCTAACCCTAATGCGTACCCTAACCCTAACCCAAACCCTAACCCTAACACGTACGCTAATCCTAACCCGTACCCTAAACCAATCCCTAACCCTAAAACTAACCCTAACCCTAACCCTAACCCTAACCCATACGCTACGCCGTACCCTCACACATAACCTAACCCGTATCCTAAGCCGTACCCTAACCCTAAACCTAACCCTAACCTCTACCCTACGCCGTACCCTCACCCGTACCCTAACCCGTACCCAAAGCCTTACCCTAACCCTAACCCTAACCCTCACCCATACCCAACGCCGTAACCTAACCCATATCCTAACCCGTATCCTAAGCCGTACCCTAACCCTAACCAATAACCTACGCAGTACCCTCACCAGTACCCTCACCCGTATCCTAAGCCCTACCCTAACCCTAACCCTAACCCTAACCCTAAACTACCCTTTACTGCTTTTGCCTCCATTAGATTTCCTAAACACTAGTGTTTTAAGGAACAGGTTAAAAAGAAAACCTTATGTGATTTTTTTATAATGTGTTTATTCTTTATCTTATCCTAGTGACTAAAATCTTCTCCATGGCTGAACCCCAAATAATATTCCTTTACGTGCTAAGTGGTATCTAGAGAGTGGGATAGGTTTAATAAATACCCTAATCCTAAAGTGTACCCTAAACCTAACCCATACCCTAACCCTAACGCGTACCCTAACCCTAACCAAAACCCTAACCCGAACACGTATGCTAATCCTAACCCGTACCCTAAACCAATCCCTAACCCTAAAACTAACCCTAACCCTAACCCTAACCCTAACCCATAACCTACACCGTACCCTCACCCGTAGCCTAACCCGTACCCTAAGCCGTACCCTAACCCTAACCCTAAACCATATGCTACGCCGTACCCTCACCCGTACCCTAATCCGTATCCTAAGCCGTACCCTAACCCTAACCCTAACCCTAAACTATACCCTACGCCGTAACCTCACCCGTACCCTAACCCGTACCCTAAGCCGTACCCTAACCCTAACCCTAACCCTGACCCTAACCCTAACCCTAACCCATACCGTACGCTATACCCTACCACGTACCCTAACCCGTATCCTAAGCCGTACCCTAACCCTAACCAATACCCTACGCAGTATCCTCACCCATAGCCTCACCCGTACCCTAAGCCGTACCCTAACCCTAACCCTAACCCTAACCCTAACCCCTACCCTATGCCATACCCTCACCTGTACCCTATCCTATAACCTAAGCCGTACCATAACCCTAACACTAACCCTAACCCTAACCCATAACCTACGCCGTACCCTCACCCGTACCCTAACCCGTATCCTAAGCCGTACCCTAACCCTAACCCTAACCCTAACCCTAACCCATAACCTACGCCGTATCCTCACCCGTACCCTAACACATACCCTAAGACGTACCGTAACCCTAACCCTAACACTAACCCTAACCTTAACCCACACACTACGCTGTACCCTAACCCGTACCCTAACACGTATCCTAAGCCGTACCCTAACCCTAACCAATACCCTACGCAGTACCCTCACCCGTACCCTCACCCGTACCCTAAGCCATACCCTAACCCTAACCCTAACCCTAACCCCTAACCTACGCCGTACCCTCACCCGTACCCTATCCCATACCCTAAGCCGTACCCTAACCCTAACCCTAACCCTAACCCTAACCCTAACCCTAAACTACCCTTGATTGCTTTTGCCTCTATTAGATTTCCTAAACACTAGTGTTTTAAGGAACAGGTTAAAAAGAAAATCCTAATGTGATTTTTTTATAATGTGTTTATTCTTTATCTTATCCTAGTGACTAAAATCTTCTCCATGGCTGGATCCCTAATAATATTCCTTTACGTGATAAGTGGTATCTAGAGAGTGGGATAGGTTTAATAAATACCCTAATCCTAACGTGTACCCTAACCCTAACCCATACCCTAACCCTAACGCGTACCCTAACCCTAACCCAAAACCTAACCCTAACACGTACGCTAATCCTAACCCGTACCCTAAACGAATCCCTAACCCTAAAACTAACCCTAACCCTAACCCTAACCCTAACCCTTACCCTACGCCGTACCCTCAACCGTACCCTAACCCGTACCCTAAGCCGTACCCTAACCCTAACCCTAACCCTAACCCTAACCCTAAACCATACCCTACGCCATACCCTAACCCGTACCCTAACCCGTATCCTAAGCCGTATCCTAACCCTAACCAATACCCTACGCAGTACCCTCACACGTACCCTCACCCGTACCCTAAGCCGTACCCTAACCCCACCCCTAACCCTAACTCTAACCCTAACCTTACCCTACGCCGTACCCTCACCCGTACCCTATCCCATACACTAAGCCGTACCCTAACCCTAAGACTAACACTAACACTAACCCTAACCCTAACCCATACCCTACGCCGTACCCTCACCCGTAACCTAACCCGTACCCTAAGCCGTACCCTAACCCTAACCCTAACCTATACACTACGCCGTACCCTCACCCGTACCCTAACCCGTACCCTAAGCCGTACCCTAACTCTAACCCTAACCCTAACCCTAACCCATACGCTACGCCGTACCTTCACCCGTACCCTAACCCGTATCCTAAGCCGTACCCTAACCCTAACCCTAACCCTAACCCTAACCCTAACCCTAACCCTAACCCATACCCTACGCCATACCCTAACACGTACCCTAACCTATATCCTAAGCCGTATCCTATCCCTAACCAATACCCTACGCAGTACCCTCACCCGTACCCTCACCCGTACCCTAAGCCGTACACTAACCGAAACCCTAACCCTAACTCTAACCCTAACCCCTACCCTACGCCGTACCCTCACCCGTACCCTATCCCATACGCTAAGCCGTAACCTAACCCTAACACTAACACTAACCCTAACCCTAACCCTAACCCTAAACCTTACCCTATGCCGTACCCTCACCCGTAACCTAACCCGTACCCTAAGCCGTACCCTAACCCTAGCCCTAACCTATACACTATGCCGTACCCTCACCCGTACCCTAAACCGTACCCTAAGCCGTACCCTAACTCTAACCCTAACCCTAACCCTAACCCTTACCCATACCCTGCGCCGTACCCTAACCCATACAATAACCTGTATCCTAAGCCTTAACCTAACCCTAACCAATGACCTACACAGTACCCTCAGCCGTACCCTAAGCCATACCCTAACCCTAACCCTAACACTAACCCTAACCCTAAACACTACCCTATGCCGTACCCTCACCCATACCCTATCCCATACCCTAAGCCGTACCCTAACCCTAACACTAACCCTAACCCTAACCCTAACCCTAAACTACCCTTGACTGCTTTTGCCTCCATTAGATTTCCTAAACACTAGTGTTTTAAGGAACAGGTTAAAAAGAAAACATTATGTGATTTTTTTATAATGTGTTTATTCTTTATCTTATCCTAGTGACTAAAATCTTCTCCATGGCTGAACCCCAAATAATATTCCTTTACGTGCTAAGTGGTATCTAGAGAGTGGGATAGGTTTAATAAATACCCTAATCTTAAAGTGTACCCTAAACCTAACCCATACCCTAACCCTAACGCGTACCCTAACCCTAACCAAAACCCTAACCCGAACAAGTATGCTAATCCTAACCCGTACCCTAAACCAATCCCTAACACTAAAACTAACCCTAACCCTAACCCTAACCATAACCCTAACCCTAACCCTAACCCGTACCCTAAGCCGTACCCTAACCCTAACCCTAACCCTAACCCATACGCTACGCCGTACCCTCACCCGTACCCTAACCCGTATCCTAAGCCGTACCCTAACCCTAAGCCTAACCCTAACACTAACCGCTACCCTACGCCGTACCCTATCCCATACCCTAAGCAGTACCCTAACCCTAACACTAACCCTAAACCTAACCCTAACCCCTACCCTACGCCGTACCCTCACCCGTAACCTATCCCATACCCTAAGCCGTACGCTAACCCTAACACTAACCCTAACCCTAAACCTAACCCCTACCCTATGCCGTACCCTCACCTGTAACCTATCCCATACCCTAAGCCGTACCCTAAACCTAACCCTAACCCTAACCTATACACTACGCCATACCCTCACCCGTACCCTAACCCATACCCTAAGCCGTACCCTAACCCTAACCCTAACCCTAACCTATACACTACGCCATACCCTCACCCGTACCCTAACCCGTACCCTAAGCCGTACCCTAACCCTAACCCTAACCCTAACCCTAACCCATACCCTACGCCGTACCCTAACCCGTACCCTAACCCGTATTCTAAGCCGTACCCTAACCATAACCAATACCCTACACAGTACCCTCACCCGTACCCTCACCGTACCCTAAGCCATACCCTAAACCTAACCCTAACCCTAACCTATACACTACGCCATACCCTCACCCGTACCCTAACCCGTATCCTAAGCCGTACCCTAACCCTAACCCTAACCCTAATCCTAACCCATAACCTACGCCGTACCCTCACCCGTACCCTAACACGTACCCTAAGACGTACCGTAACCCTAACCCTAACACTAACCCTAACCCTAACCCACACTCTACACCGTACCCTAACCCGTACCCTAACACGTATCCTAAGCCGTACCCTAACCCTAACCAATACCCTACGTAGTACCCTCACCCGTACCCTCACCCGTACCCTAAGCCATACCCTAAACCTAACCCTAACCCTAACCCTAACCCCTACCCTACGCCGTACCCTCACCCGTACCCTATCCCATACGCTAAGCCGTACCCTAACCCTAACACTAACACTAACCCTAACCCTAACTCTAACCCATACCCTACGCCGTACCCTCACCCGTAACCTAACCCGTACCCTAAGCCGTACCCTAACCCTAAACCTAACCTATACACTACGCCGTACCCTCACCCGTACCCTAACCCGTACCCTAAGCCGTACCCTAACTCTAACCCTAACCCTAACCCTAACACTTACCCATACCCTGCGCCGTACCCTAACCCATACAATAACCTGTATCCTAAGCCTTAACCTAACCCTAACCAATGACCTACACAGTACCCTCAGCCGTACCCTAAGCCATACCCTAACCCTAACCCTAACACTAACCCTAACCCTAAACCCTACCCTATGCCGTACCCTCACCCATACCCTATCCCATACCCTAAGCCGTACCCTAACCCTAACACTAACCCTAACCCTAACCCTAACCCTAAACTACCCTTGACTGCTTTTGCCTCCATTAGATTTCCTAAGCACTAGTGTTTTAAGGAACACGTTAAAAAGAAAATCCTAATGTGATTTTTTTATAATGTGTTTATTCTTTATCTTATCCTAGTAACGAAAATCTTCTCCATGGCTGGACCCTAAATAATATTCCTTTACGTGCTAAGTGGTATCTAGAGAGTGGGATAGGTTTAATAAATACCCTAATCCTAACGTGTACCCTAACCCTAACCCTAATGCGTACCCTAACCCTAACCCAAACCCTAACCCTAACACGTACGCTAATCCTAACCCGTACCCTAAACCTATCCCTAACCCTAAAACTAACCCTAACCCTAACCCTAACCCATACGCTACGCCGTACCCTCACCCATACCCTAACCCGTATCCTAAGCCGTACCCTAACCCTAAACCTAACCCTAACCTCTACCCTACGCCGTACCCTCACCCGTACCCTAACCCGTACCCAAAGCCTTACCCTAACCCTAACCCTAACCCTAACCCTAACCCCTACCCTACGCCGTACCCTCACCCGTACCCTATCCCATACCCTAAGCCGTACCCTAACCCTAACACTAACCCTAACCCTAACCCTAACCCTAAACTACCCTTGATTGCTTTTGCCTGTATTAGATTTCCTAAACACTAGTGTTTTAAGGAACAGGTTAAAAAGAAAATCCTAATGTGATTTTTTTATAATGTGTTTATTCTTTATCTTATCCTAGTGACTAAAATCTTCTCCATGGCTGGATCCCTAATAATATTCCTTTACGTGCTAAGTGGTATCTAGAGAGTGGGATAGGTTTAATAAATACCCTAATCCTAACGTGTACCCTAACCCTAATCCATACCCTAACCCTAACGCGTACCCTAACCCTAACCCAAAACCTAACCCTAACACGTACGCTAATCCTAACCCGTACCCTAAACGAATCCCTAACCCTAAAACTAACCCTAACCCTAACCCTAACCCTAACCCTTACCCTACGCCGTACCCTCACCCGTACCCTAACCCGTACCCTAAGCCGTACCCTAACCCTAACCCTAACCCTAACCCTAACCCTAATCCATACCCCACGCCATACCCTAACCCGTACCCTAACCCGTATCCTAAGCCGTATCCTAACCCTAACCAATACCCTACGCAGTACCCTCACACGTACCCTCACCCGTACCCTAAGCCGTACCCTAACCGCAACCCTAAACCTAACTCTAACCCTAAACTTACCCTACGCCATACCCTCACCCGTACCCTATCCCATACACTAAGCCGTACCCTAACCCTAACACTAAAACTAACCCTAACCCTAACCCTAACCCATACCCTACGCCGTACCCTCACCCGTAACCTAACCCGTACCCTAAGCCGTACCCTAACCCTAACCCTAACCTATACACTACACCGTACCCTCACCCGTACCCTAACCCGTACCCTAAGCCGTACCCTAACTCTAAACCTAACCCTAACCCTAACCCTTACCCATACCCTGCGCCGTACCCTAACCCATACAATAACCTGTATCCTAAGCCTTAACCTAACCCTAACCAATGACCTACACAGTACCCTCACCCGTACCCTAAGCCGTACCCTAACCCTAACCCTAACCCTTACCCTACGCCGTACCCTCACCCGTACCCTAACCCGTACCCTAAGCCGTACCCTAACCCTAACCCTAACCCTAACCGTAACCCTAAACCATACCCCACGCCATACCCTAACCCGTACCCTAACCCGTATCCTAAGCCGTATCCTAACCCTAACCAATACCCTACGCAGTACCCTCACACGTACCCTCACCCGTACCCTAAGCCGTATCCTAAGCCGTACCCTAACTCTAACCCTAACCCTAACCCTTACCCATACCCTGCGCCGTACCCTAACCCATACAATAACCTGTATCCTAAGCCTTAACCTAACCCTAACCAATGACCTACACAGTACCCTCACCCGTACCCTAAGCCATACTCTAACCCTAACCCTAACACTAACCCTAACCCTAAACCCTACCCTATGCCGTACCCTCACCCATACCCTATCCCATACCCTAAGCCGTACCCTAACCCTAACACTAACCCTAACCCTAACCCTAACCCTAAACTACCCTTGACTGCTTTTGCCTCCATTAGATTTCCTAAGCACGAGTGTTTTAAGGAACAGGATAAAAAGAAAATCCTAATGTGATTTTTTTATAATGTGTTTATTCTTTATCTTATCCTAGTGACGAAAATCTTCTCCATGGCTGAACCCTAAATAATATTCCTTTACATGCTAAGTGGTATCTAGAGAGTGGGATAGGTTTAATAAATACCCTAATCCTAACGTGTACCCTAAACCTAACCCATACCAACCCTAACGCGTACCCTAACCCTAACCAAAACCCTAACCCGAACAAGTATGCTAATCCTAACCCTTACCCTAAACCAATCCCTAACCCTAAAACTAACCCTAACCCTAACCCTAACCCTAACCCATAACCTACGCAGTACCCTCACCCGTACCCTAACCCGTACCCTAAGCCGTACCCTAACCCTAACCCTAACCCATACGCTACGCCGCACCCTCACCCGTACCCTAACCCGTATCCTAAGCCGTACCCTAACCCTAACCCTAACCCTAACCGCTACCCTACGCCGTACCCTATCCCATACCCTAAGCGGTACCCTAACCCTAACACTAACCCTAAACCTAACCCTAACCCCTACCCTACGCCGTACCCTCACCCGTAACCTATCCCATAGCCTAAGCCGTACCCTAACCCTAACACTAACCCTAACCCTAAACCTAACCCCTACCCTACGCCTTACCCTCACCCGTACCCTATCCCATACCCTAAGCCGTACCCTAACCCTAACCCTAACCCTAACCTATACACTACGCCGTACCCTCACCCGTACGCTAACCCGTACCCTAAGCCGTACCCTAACCCTAACCCTAACCCTAACCCATACCCTACGCCGTACCCTAAACTGTACCCTAACCCGTATTCTAAGCCGTACCCTAACCATAACCAATACCCTACACAGTACCCTCACCCGTACCCTCACCCGTACCCTAAGCCATACCCTAACCCTAACCCTAACCCTAACTTATACACTACGCTATACCCTCACCCGTACCCTAACCCGTACCCTAAGCCGTACCATAACCCTAACCCTAACCCTAAACTATACCCTACGCCGTAACCTCACCCGTACCCTAACCCGTACCCTAAGCCGTACCCTAACCCTAAACCTAACCCTAACCCTAACCCTAACCCATAGCGTACGCCATACCCTAACACGTACCCTAACCCGTATCCTAAGCCGTACCCTAACCCTAACCAATACCCTACGCAGTATCCTCACCCATACCCTCACCCGTACCCTAAGCCGTACCCTAACCCTAACCCTAACCCTAAACCTAACCCTAACCCCTACCCTATGCCATACCCTCACCTGTACCCTATCCCATAACCTAAGCCGTACCATAACCCTAACACTAACCCTAACCCTAACCCATAACCTACGCCTTACCCTCACCCGTACCCTAACCCGTATCCTAAGCCGTACCCTAACCCTAACCCTAACCCATAACCTATGCAGTACCCTCACCCGTACCCTCACCCGTACCCTAAGCCATACCCTAACCATAACCCTAACCCTAACCCTAACCCCTACCCTACGCCGTACCCTCACCCGTACCCTATCCCATACCCTAAGCCGTACCCTAACCCTAACACTAACCCTAACCCTAACCCTAACCCTAAACTACCCTTGATTGCTTTTGCCTCTATTAGATTTCCTAAGCACTAGTGTTTTAAGGAACAGGTTAAAAAGAAAATCCTAATGTGATTTTTTTATAATGTGTTTATTCTTTATCTTTTCCTAGTGACTAAAATCTTCTCCATGGCTGGATCCCTAATAATATTCCTTCACGTGCTAAGTGGTATCTAGAGAGTGGGATAGGTTTAATAAATACCCTAATCCTAACGTGTACCCTAACCCTAACCCATACCCTAACCCTAACGCGTACCCTAACCCTAACCCAAAACCTAACCCTAACACGTACGCTAATCCTAACCCGTACCCTAAACCAATCCCTAACCCTAAAACTAACCCTAAACCTAACCCTAACCCTAACCCTTACCCTACGCCGTACCCTCACCCGTACCCTAACCCGTACCCTAAGACGTACCCTAACCCTAACCCTAACCCATATGCTACGCCGTACCCTCACCCGTACCCTTACCCGTATCCTAAGCCGTACCCTAACCCTAACCCTAACCCTAACCCTAAGCCTAACCCATACCCAACGCCATACCCTAACCGATACCCTAACCCGTATCCTAAGCCGTATCCTAACCCTAACCAATACCCTACGCAGTACCCTCACCCGTACCCTCACACGTACCCTAAGCCGTACCCTAACTCCAACCCTAACCCTAACTCTAACCCTAACCCCTACCCTACGCCGTACCCTCACCCGTACCCTATCCCATACGCTAAGCCGTACCCTAACCCTAACACTAACACTAACCCTAACCCTAACCCTAACCCATACCCTACGCCGTAACCTAACCCGTACCCTAAGCCGTACCCTAACCCTAACCCTAACCTATACACTACGCCGTACCCTCACCCGTACCCTAACCCGTACCCTAAGCCGTACCCTAACTCTAACCCTAACCCTAACCCTAACCCTTACCCATACCCTGCACCGTACCCTAACCCATACAATAACCTGTATCCTAAGCCTTAACCTAACCCTAACCAATGACCTACACAGTACCCTCACCCGTACCCGAAGCCATACCCTAACCCTAACCCTAACACTAACCCTAACCCTAAACCCTACCCTATGCCGTACCCTCACCCATACCCTATCCCATACCCTAAGCCGTACCCTAACCCTAACACTAACCCTAACCCTAACCCTAACCCTAAACTACCCTTGACTGCTTTTGCCTCCATTAGATTTCCTAAGCACTAGTGTTTTAAGGAACAGGTTAAAAAGAAAATCCTAATGTGATTTTTTTATAATGTGTTTATTCTTTATCTTATCCTAGTGACTAAAATCTTCTCCATGGCTGGATCCCTAATAATATTCCTTTACGTGCTAAGTGGTATCTAGAGAGTGGGATAGGTTTAATAAATACCCTCATCCTAACGCGTAGCCTAACCCTAACCCATACCCTAACCCTAACGCGTACCCTAACCCTAACCCAAACCCTAACCGTAACACGTACGCTAATCCTAACCCGTACCCTAAACCAATCCCTAACCCTAAAACTAACCCTAACCCTAACCCTAACCCTAACCCATACGCTACGCCGTACCCTCACCCATACCCTAACCCGTATCTTAAGCCGTACCCTAACCCTAAACCTAACCCTAACCTCTACCCTACGCCGTACCCTCACCCGTACCCTAACCCGTACCCAAAGCCTTACCCTAACCCTAACCCTCACCCATACCCAACGCCGTAACCTAACCCATATCCTAACCCGTATCCTAAGCCGTACCCTAACCCTAACCAATAACCTACGCAGTACCCTCACCAGTAACCTCACCCGTATCCTAAGCCCTACCCTAACCCTAACCCTAACCCTAACCCTAAACTACCCTTTACTGCTTTTGCCTCCATTAGATTTCCTAAACACTAGTGTTTTAAGGAACAGGTTAAAAAGAAAACCTTATGTGATTTTTTTATAATGTGTTTATTCTTTATCTTATCCTAGTGACTAAAATCTTCTCCATGGCTGAACCCCAAATAATATTCCTTTACGTGCTAAGTGGTATCTAGAGAGTGGGATAGGTTTAATAAATACCCTAATCCTAACGTGTACCCTAAACCTAACCCATACCCTAACCCTAACGCGTACCCTAACCCTAACCAAAACCCTAACACGAACAAGTATGCTAATCCTAACCCGTACCCTAAACCAATCCCTAACCCTAAAACTAACCCTAACCCTAACCCTAACCCTAACCCTAACCTACGCCGTACCCTCACGCGTACCCTAACCCGTACCTTAAGCCGTACCCTAACCCTAACCCTAACCCTAACCCATACGCTACGCCGCACCCTCACCCGTACCCTAACCCGTATCCTAAGCCGTACCCTAACCCTAACCCTAACCCTAACCTCTCCCCTACGCCGTACCCTATCCCATACCCTAAGCGGTACCCTAAACGTAACACTAACCCTAAACCTAACCCTAAACCCTACCCTACGCCGTACCCTCACCCATAACCTATCCCATACCCTAAGCCGTACCCTAACCCTAACACTAACCCTAACCCTAAACCTAACCCCTACACTACGCCGTACCCTCACCCGTACCCTAACCCGTATCCTAAGCCGTACCCTAACCCTAACCCTAACCCTAACCCTAACCCATAACCTACGCCGTATCCTCACCCGTACCCTAACACATACCCTAAGACGTACCGTAACCCTAACCCTAACACTAACCCTAACCTTAACCCACACACTACGCTGTACCCTAACCCGTACCCTAACACGTATCCTAAGCCGTACCCTAACCCTAACCAATACCCTACGCAGTACCCTCACCCGTACCCTCACCCGTACCCTAAGCCATACCCTAACCCTAACCCTAACCCTAACCCTAACCCCTAACCTACGCCGTACCCTCACCCGTACCCTATCCCATACCCTAAGCCGTACCCTAACCCTAACCCTAACCCTAACCCTAACCCTAACCCTAAACTACCCTTGATTGCTTTTGCCTCTATTAGATTTCCTAAACACTAGTGTTTTAAGGAACAGGTTAAAAAGAAAATCCTAATGTGATTTTTTTATAATGTGTTTATTCTTTATCTTATCCTAGTGACTAAAATCTTCTCCATGGCTGGATCCCTAATAATATTCCTTTACGTGATAAGTGGTATCTAGAGAGTGGGATAGGTTTAATAAATACCCTAATCCTAACGTGTACCCTAACCCTAACCCATACCCTAACCCTAACGCGTACCCTAACCCTAACCCAAAACCTAACCCTAACACGTACGCTAATCCTAACCCGTACCCTAAACGAATCCCTAACCCTAAAACTAACCCTAACCCTAACCCTAACCCTAACCCTTACCCTACGCCGTACCCTCAACCGTACCCTAACCCGTACCCTAAGCCGTACCCTAACCCTAACCCTAACCCTAACCCTAACCCTAAACCATACCCTACGCCATACCCTAACCCGTACCCTAACCCGTATCCTAAGCCGTATCCTAACCCTAACCAATACCCTACGCAGTACCCTCACACGTACCCTCACCCGTACCCTAAGCCGTACCCTAACCCCACCCCTAACCCTAACTCTAACCCTAACCTTACCCTACGCCGTACCCTCACCCGTACCCTATCCCATACACTAAGCCGTACCCTAACCCTAAGACTAACACTAACACTAACCCTAACCCTAACCCATACCCTACGCCGTACCCTCACCCGTAACCTAACCCGTACCCTAAGCCGTACCCTAACCCTAACCCTAACCTATACACTACGCCGTACCCTCACCCGTACCCTAACCCGTACCCTAAGCCGTACCCTAACTCTAACCCTAACCCTAACCCTAACCCATACGCTACGCCGTACCTTCACCCGTACCCTAACCCGTATCCTAAGCCGTACCCTAACCCTAACCCTAACCCTAACCCTAACCCTAACCCTAACCCTAACCCATACCCTACGCCATACCCTAACACGTACCCTAACCTATATCCTAAGCCGTATCCTATCCCTAACCAATACCCTACGCAGTACCCTCACCCGTACCCTCACCCGTACCCTAAGCCGTACACTAACCGAAACCCTAACCCTAACTCTAACCCTAACCCCTACCCTACGCCGTACCCTCACCCGTACCCTATCCCATACGCTAAGCCGTAACCTAACCCTAACATTAACACTAACCCTAACCCTAACCCTAACCCTAAACCTTACCCTATGCCGTACCCTCACCCGTAACCTAACCCGTACCCTAAGCCGTACCCTAACCCTAGCCCTAACCTATACACTATGCCGTACCCTCACCCGTACCCTAAACCGTACCCTAAGCCGTACCCTAACTCTAACCCTAACCCTAACCCTAACCCTTACCCATACCCTGCGCCGTACCCTAACCCATACAATAACCTGTATCCTAAGCCTTAACCTAACCCTAACCAATGACCTACACAGTACCCTCAGCCGTACCCTAAGCCATACCCTAACCCTAACCCTAACACTAACCCTAACCCTAAACACTACCCTATGCCGTACCCTCACCCATACCCTATCCCATACCCTAAGCCGTACCCTAACCCTAACACTAACCCTAACCCTAACCCTAACCCTAAACTACCCTTGACTGCTTTTGCCTCCATTAGATTTCCTAAACACTAGTGTTTTAAGGAACAGGTTAAAAAGAAAACATTATGTGATTTTTTTATAATGTGTTTATTCTTTATCTTATCCTAGTGACTAAAATCTTCTCCATGGCTGAACCCCAAATAATATTCCTTTACGTGCTAAGTGGTATCTAGAGAGTGGGATAGGTTTAATAAATACCCTAATCTTAAAGTGTACCCTAAACCTAACCCATACCCTAACCCTAACGCGTACCCTAACCCTAACCAAAACCCTAACCCGAACAAGTATGCTAATCCTAACCCGTACCCTAAACCAATCCCTAACACTAAAACTAACCCTAACCCTAACCCTAACCATAACCCTAACCCTAACCCTAACCCGTACCCTAAGCCGTACCCTAACCCTAACCCTAACCCTAACCCATACGCTACGCCGTACCCTCACCCGTACCCTAACCCGTATCCTAAGCCGTACCCTAACCCTAAGCCTAACCCTAACACTAACCGCTACCCTACGCCGTACCCTATCCCATACCCTAAGCAGTACCCTAACCCTAACACTAACCCTAAACCTAACCCTAACCCCTACCCTACGCCGTACCCTCACCCGTAACCTATCCCATACCCTAAGCCGTACGCTAACCCTAACACTAACCCTAACCCTAAACCTAACCCCTACCCTATGCCGTACCCTCACCTGTAACCTATCCCATACCCTAAGCCGTACCCTAAACCTAACCCTAACCCTAACCTATACACTACGCCATACCCTCACCCGTACCCTAACCCATACCCTAAGCCGTACCCTAACCCTAACCCTAACCCTAACCTATACACTACGCCGTACCCTCACCCGTACCCTAACCCGTACCCTAAGCCGTACCCTAACCCTAACCCTAACCCTAACCCTAACCCATACCCTACGCCGTACCCTAACCCGTACCCTAACCCGTATTCTAAGCCGTACCCTAACCATAACCAATACCCTACACAGTACCCTCACCCGTACCCTCACCGTACCCTAAGCCATACCCTAAACCTAACCCTAACCCTAACCTATACACTACGCCATACCCTCACCCGTACCCTAACCCGTATCCTAAGCCGTACCCTAACCCTAACCCTAACCCTAATCCTAACCCATAACCTACGCCGTACCCTCACCCGTACCCTAACACGTACCCTAAGACGTACCGTAACCCTAACCCTAACACTAACCCTAACCCTAACCCACACTCTACACCGTACCCTAACCCGTACCCTAACACGTATCCTAAGCCGTACCCTAACCCTAACCAATACCCTACGTAGTACCCTCACCCGTACCCTCACCCGTACCCTAAGCCATACCCTAAACCTAACCCTAACCCTAACCCTAACCCCTACCCTACGCCGTACCCTCACCCGTACCCTATCCCATACGCTAAGCCGTACCCTAACCCTAACACTAACACTAACCCTAACCCTAACTCTAACCCATACCCTACGCCGTACCCTCACCCGTAACCTAACCCGTACCCTAAGCCGTACCCTAACCCTAACCCTAACCTATACACTACGCCGTACCCTCACCCGTACCCTAACCCGTACCCTAAGCCGTACCCTAACTCTAACCCTAACCCTAACCCTAACACTTACCCATACCCTGCGCCGTACCCTAACCCATACAATAACCTGTATCCTAAGCCTTAACCTAACCCTAACCAATGACCTACACAGTACCCTCAGCCGTACCCTAAGCCATACCCTAACCCTAACCCTAACACTAACCCTAACCCTAAACCCTACCCTATGCCGTACCCTCACCCATACCCTATCCCATACCCTAAGCCGTACCCTAACCCTAACACTAACCCTAACCCTAACCCTAACCCTAAACTACCCTTGACTGCTTTTGCCTCCATTAGATTTCCTAAGCACTAGTGTTTTAAGGAACACGTTAAAAAGAAAATCCTAATGTGATTTTTTTATAATGTGTTTATTCTTTATCTTATCCTAGTGACGAAAATCTTCTCCATGGCTGGACCCTAAATAATATTCCTTTACGTGCTAAGTGGTATCTAGAGAGTGGGATAGGTTTAATAAATACCCTAATCCTAACGTGTACCCTAAACCTAACCCATACCAACCCTAACGCATACCCTAACCCTAACCAAAACCCTAACCCGAACAAGTATGCTAATCCTAACCCTTACCCTAAACCAATCCCTAACCCTAAAACTAACCCTAACCCTAACACTAACCCTAACCCATAACCTACGCAGTACCCTCACCCGTACCCTAACCCGTACCCTAAGCCGTACCCTAACCCTAACCCTAACCCATACGCTACGCCGCACCCTCACCCGTACCCTAACCCGTATCCTAAGCCGTACCCTAACCCTAACCCTAACCCTAACCGCTACCCTACGCCGTACCCTATCCCATACCCTAAGCGGTACCCTAACCCTAACACTAACCCTAAACCTAACCCTAACCCCTACCCTACGCCGTACCCTCACCCGTAACCTATCCCATACCCTAAGCCGTACCCTAACCCTAACACTAACCCTAACCCTAAACCTAACCCCTACCCTACGCCTTACCCTCACCCGTACCCTATCCCATACCCTAAGCCGTACCCTAACCCTAACCCTAACCCTAACCTATACACTACGCCGTACCCTCACCCGTACCCTAACCCGTACCCTAAGCCGTACCCTAACCCTAACCCTAACCCTAACCCATACCCTTCGCCGTACCCTAAACTGTACCCTAACCCGTATTCTAAGCCGTACCCTAACCATAACCAATACCCTACACATTACCCTCACCCGTACCCTCACCCCTACCCTAAGCCATACCCTAACCCTAACCCTAACCCTAACTTATACACTACGCCATACCCTCACCCGTACCCTAACCCGTACCCTAAGCCGTACCCTAACCCTAACCCTAACCCTAACCCTAACCCTAACCCATAGCGTACGCCATACCCTAACACGTACCCTAACCCGTATCCTAAGCCGTACCCTAAACCTAACCAATACCCTACGCAGTATCCTCACCCATACCCTCACCCGTACCCTAAGCCGTACCCTAAACCTAACCCTAACCCTAAACCTAACCCTAACCCTTACCCTATGCCATACCCTCACCTGTACCCTATCCCATAACCTAAGCCGTACCATAACCCTAACACTAACCCTAACCCTAACCCATAACCTACGCCGTACCCTCACCCGTACCCTAACCCGTATCCTAAGCCGTACCCTAACCCTAACCCTAACCCTAACCCTAACCCATAACCTATGCAGTACCCTCACCCGTACCCTCACCCGTACGCTAAGCCATACCCTAACCATAACCCTAACCCTAACCCTAACCCCTACCCTACGCCGTACCCTCACCCGTACCCTATCCCATACCCTAACCCGTAACCTAACCCTAACACTAACCCTAACCCTAACCCTAACCCTAAACTACCCTTGATTGCTTTTGCCTCTATTAGATTTCCTAAGCACTAGTGTTTTAAGGAACAGGTTAAAAAGAAAATCCTAATGTGATTTTTTTATAATGTGTTTATTCTTTATCTTTTCCTAGTGACTAAAATCTTCTCCATGGCTGGATCCCTAATAATATTCCTTCACGTGCTAAGTGGTATCTAGAGAGTGGGATAGGTTTAATAAATACCCTAATCCTAACGTGTACCCTAACCCTAACCCATACCCTAACCCTAACGCGTACCCTAACCCTAACCCAAAACCTAACCCTAACACGTACGCTAATCCTAACCCGTACCCTAAACCAATCCCTAACCCTAAAACTAACCCTAACCCTAACCCTAACCCTAACCCTTACCCTACGCCGTACCCTCACCCGTACCCTAACCCGTACCCTAAGACGTACCCTAACCCTAACCCTAACCCATATGCTACGCCGTAACCTCACCCGTACCCTTACCCGTATCCTAAGCCGTACCCTAACCCTAACCCTAACCCTAACCCTAAGCCTAACCCATACCCTACGCCATACCCTAACCCATACCCTAACCCGTATCCTAAGCCATATCCTAACCCTAACCAATACCCTACGCAGTACCCTCACCCGTACCCTCACCCGTACCCTAAGCCGTACCCTAACCCCAACCCTAACCCTAACTCTAACCCTAACCCCTACCCTACGCCGTACCCTCACCCGTACCCTATCCCATACGCTAAGCCGTACCCTAACCCTAACACTAACACTAACCCTAACCCTAAACCATACCCTACGCCGTAACCTAACCCGTACCCTAAGCCGTACCCTAACCCTAACCCTAACCTATACACTACGCCGTACCCTCACCCGTACCCTAACCCGTACCCTAAGCCGTACCCTAATCCTAAACCTAACCCTAACCTCTACCCTACGCCGTACCCTCACCCGTACCCTAACCCGTACCCAAAGCCTTACCCTAACCCTAACCCTAACCCTCACCCATACCCAACGCCGTAACCTAACCCATATCCTAACCCGTATCCTAAGCCGTACCCTAACCCTAACCAATAACCTACGCAGTACCCTCACCAGTACCCTCACCCGTATCCTAAGCCCTAACCTAACCCTAACCCTAACCCTAACCCTAAACTACCCTTTACTGCTTTTGCCTCCATTAGATTTCCTAAACACTAGTGTTTTAAGGAACAGGTTAAAAAGAAAACCTTATGTGATTTTTTTATAATGTGTTTATTCTTTATCTTATCCTAGTGACTAAAATCTTCTCCATGGCTGAACCCCAAATAATATTCCTTTACGTGCTAAGTGGTATCTAGAGAGTGGGATAGGTTTAATAAATACCCTAATCCTAAAGTGTACCCTAAACCTAACCCATACCCTAACCCTAACGCGTACCCTAACCCTAACCAAAACCCTAACCCGAACACGTATGCTAATCCTAACCCGTACCCTAAACCAATCCCTAACCCTAAAACTAACCCTAACCCTAACCCTAACCCTAACCCATAACCTACACCGTACCCTCACCCGTACCCTAACCCGTACCCTAAGCCGTACCCTAACCCTAACCCTTACCCTAAACCATACGCTACGCCGTACCCTCACCTGTACCCTAACCCGTATCCTAAGCCGTACACTAACCCTAACCCTAACCCTAAACTATACCCTACAACGTAACCTCACCCGTACCCTAACCCGTACCCTAAGCCGTACCCTAACCCTAACCCTAACCCTAACCCTAACCCTAACCCTAACCCATACCGTACGCCAAACCCTAACACGTACCCTAACCCGTATCCTAAGCCGTACCCTAACCCTAACCAATACCCTATGCAGTATCCTCACCCATTCCCTCACCCGTACCCTAAGCCGTACCCTAACCCTAACCCTAACCCTAACCCTAAACCCTACCCTATGCCATACCCTCACCTGTACCCTATCCCATAACCTAAGCCGTACTATAACCCTAACACTAACCCTAACCCTAACCCATAACCTATGCCGTACCCTCACCCGTACCCTAACCCGTATCCTAAGACGTACCGTAACCCTAACCAATACCCTACGCAGTATCCTCACCCATACCCTCACCCGTACCCTAAGCCGTACCCTAACCCTAACCCTAACCCTAACCCTAACCCTAACCCATACCCTATGCCATACCCTCACCTGTACCCTATCCCATAACCTAAGCCGTACCCTAACCCTAACCCTAACCCTAACCCTAACCCATACGCTACGCCGTACCTTCACCCGTACCCTAACCCGTATCCTAAGCCGTACCCTAACCCTAAACCTAACCCTAACCCTAAACCTAACCCTAACCCTAACCCATACCCTACGCCATACCCTAACACGTACCCTAACCCGTATCCTAAGCCGTATCCTAACCCTAACCAATACCCTACGCAGTACCCTCACCCGTACCCTCACCCGTACCCTAAGCCGTACCCTAACCCAAACCCAAACCCTAACTCTAAACCTAACCCCTACCCTACGCCGTACCCTCACCCGTACCCTATCCCATACGCTAAGCCGTAACCTAACCCTAACACTAACACTAACCCTAACCCTAACCCTAACCCTAAACCATACCCTATGCCGTACCCTCACCCGTAACCTAACCCGTACCCTAAGCCGTACCCTAACCCTAACCCTAACCTATACACTATGCCGTACCCTCACCCGTACCCTAACCCATACCCTAAGCCGTACCCTAACTCTAACCCTAACCCTAACCCTAACCCTTACCCATACCCTGCGCCGTACCCTAACCCATACAATAACCTGTACCCTAAGCCTTAACCTAACCCTAACCAATGACCTACACAGTACCCTCAACCGTACCCTAAGCCATACTCTAACCCTAACCCTAACACTAACCCTAACCCTAAACCCTACCCTATGCCGTACCCTCACCCATACCCTATCCCATACCCTAAGCCGTACCCTAACCCTAACACTAACCCTAACCCTAACCCTAACCCTAAACTACCCTTGACTGCTTTTGCCTCCATTAGATTTCCTAAGCACGAGTGTTTTAAGGAACAGGATAAAAAGAAAATCCTAATGTGATTTTTTTATAATGTGTTTATTCTTTATCTTATCCTAGTGACGAAAATCTTCTCCATGGCTGGACCCTAAATAATATTCCTTTACGTGCTAAGTGGTATCTAGAGAGTGGGATAGGTTTAATAAATACCCTAATCCTAACGTGTACCCTAAACCTAACCCATACCAACCCTAACGCGTACCCTAACCCTAACCAAAACCCTAAACCGAACAAGTATGCTAATCCTAACCCTTACCCTAAACCAATCCCTAACCCTAAAACTAACCCTAACCCTAACCCTAACCCTAACCCATAACCTACGCAGTACCCTCACCCGTACCCTAACCCGTACCCTAAGCCGTACCCTAACCCTAACCCTAACCCATACGCTACGCCGCACCCTCACCCGTACCCTAACCCGTATCCTAAGCCGTACCCTAACCCTAACCCTAACCCTAACCGCTACCCTACGCCGTACCCTATCCCATACCCTAAGCGGTACCCTAAACCTAACACTAACCCTAAACCTAACCCTAACCCCAACCCTACGCCGTACCCTCACCCGTAACCTATCCCATACCCTAAGCCGTACCCTAACCCTAACACTAACCCTAACCCTAAACCTAACCCCTACCCTACGCCTTAACCTCACCCGTACCCTATCCCATACCCTAAGCCGTACCCTAACCCTAACCCTAACCCTAACCTATACACTACGCCGTACCCTCACCCGTACCCTAACCCGTACCCTAAGCCGTACCCTAACCCTAACCCTAACCCTAACCCATACCCTACGCCGTACCCTAAACTGTACCCTAACCCGTATTCTAAGCCGTACTCTAACCATAACCAATACCCTACACAGTAACCTCACCCGTACCCTCACCCGTACCCTAAGCCATACACTAACCCTAACCCTAACCCTAACTTATACACTATGCCATACCCTCACCCGTACCCTAACCCGTACCCTAAGCCGTACCCTAACCCTAACCCTAACCCTAAACTATACCCTACGCCGTAACCTCACCCGTACCCTAACCCGTACACTAAGCCGTACCCTAACCCTAACCCTAACCCTAACCCTAACCCTAACCCATAGCGTACGCCATACCCTAACACGTACCCTAACCCGTATCCTAAGCCGTACCCTAACCCTAACCAATACCCTACGCAGTATCCTCACCCATACCCTCACCCGTACCCTAAGCCATACCCTAACCCTAACCCTAACCCTAAACCTAACCCTAACCCCTACCCTATGCCATACCCTCACCTGTACCCTATCCCATAACCTAAGCCGTACCATAACCCTAACACTAACCCTAACCCTAACCCATAAACTACGCCGTACCCTCACCCGTACCCTAACCCGTATCCTAAGCCGTACCCTAACCCTAACCCTAACCCTAACCCTAACCCATAACCTACGCCCTACCCTCACCCGTACCATAACACGTACCCTAAGACGTACCGTAACCCTAACCCTAACACTAACCCTAACCCTAACCCACACTCTACGCCGTACCCTAACCCGTACCCTAACACGTATCCTAAGCCGTACCCTAACCCTAACCAATACCCTACGCAGTACCCTCACCCGTACCCTAACCCATACCCTAAGCCGTACCCTAACCCTAATACTAACCCTAACCCTAACCCTAACCCTAAATTACCCTTGACTGCTTTTGCCTCCATTAGATTTCCTAAGCACTAGTGTTTTAAGGAACAGGTTAAAAAGAAAATCCTAATGTGATTTTTTTATAATGTGATTATTCTTTATCTTATCCTAGTGACGAAAATATTCTCCATGGCTGGACCCTAAATAATATTCCTTTACGTGCTAAGTGGTATCTAGAGAGTGGGATAGGTTTAATAAATACCCTCATCCTAACGCGTAGCCTAACCCTAACCCATACCCTAACCCTAACGCGTACCCTAACCCTAACCCAAACCCTAACCGTAACACGTACGCTAATCCTAACCCGTACCCTAAACCAATCCCTAACCCTAAAACTAACCCTAACCCTAACCCTAACCCTAACCCATACGCTACGCCGTACCCTCACCCATACCCTAACCCGTATCTTAAGCCGTACCCTAACCCTAAACCTAACCCTAACCTCTACCCTACGCCGTACCCTCACCCGTACCCTAACCCGTACCCAAAGCCTTACCCTAACCCTAACCCTCACCCATACCCAACGCCGTAACCTAACCCATATCCTAACCTGTATCCTAAGCCGTACCCTAACCCTAACCAATAACCTACGCAGTACCCTCACCAGTAACCTCACCCGTATCCTAAGCCCTACCCTAACCCTAACCCTAACCCTAACCCTAAACTACCCTTTACTGCTTTTGCCTCCATTAGATTTCCTAAACACTAGTGTTTTAAGGAACAGGTTAAAAAGAAAACCTTATGTGATTTTTTTATAATGTGTTTATTCTTTATCTTATCCTAGTGACTAAAATCTTCTCCATGGCTGAACCCCAAATAATATTCCTTTACGTGCTAAGTGGTATCTAGAGAGTGGGATAGGTTTAATAAATACCCTAATCCTAACGTGTACCCTAAACCTAACCCATACCCTAACCCTAACGCGTACCCTAACCCTAACCAAAACCCTAACACGAACAAGTATGCTAATCCTAACCCGTACCCTAAACCAATCCCTAACCCTAAAACTAACCCTAACCCTAACCCTAACCCTAACCCTAACCTACGCCGTACCCTCACGCGTACCCTAACCCGTACCTTAAGCCGTACCCTAACCCTAACCCTAACCCTAACCCATACGCTACGCCGCACCCTCACCCGTACCCTAACCCGTATCCTAAGCCGTACCCTAACCCTAACCCTAACCCTAACCTCTCCCCTACGCCGTACCCTATCCCATACCCTAAGCGGTACCCTAAACGTAACACTAACCCTAAACCTAACCCTAAACCCTACCCTACGCCGTACCCTCACCCATAACCTATCCCATACCCTAAGCCGTACCCTAACCCTAACACTAACCCTAACCCTAAACCTAACCCCTACACTATGCCGTACCCTCACCCGTACCCTATCCCATACCC
Organism: Eubalaena glacialis; assembly: GCF_028564815.1. Taxonomy (NCBI): domain Eukaryota; kingdom Metazoa; phylum Chordata; class Mammalia; order Artiodactyla; family Balaenidae; genus Eubalaena; species Eubalaena glacialis. The sequence goes on from NW_026871254.1 coordinate 448,664, forward strand.
TAAGCCGTAACCTAACCCTAACCCTAACCCTAACCTATACACTACGCCGTACCCTCACCCGTACCCTAACCCGTACCCTAAGCCGTACCCTAACCCTAACCCTAACCCTAACCCTAACCCTAACCCATACCCTACGCCGTACCCTAAACCGTACCCTAACCCGTATTCTAAGCCGTACCCTATCCATAACCAATACCCTACACAGTACCCTCACCCGTACCCTCACCCGTACCCTAAGCCATACCCTAACCCTAACTCTAACCCTAACCTATACACTACGCCATACCCTCACCCGTACCCTAACCCGTACCCTAAGCCGTACCCTAACCCTAACCCTAACCCTAAAGTATACCCTACGCCGTAACCTCACCCATACCCTAACCCGTACCCTAAGCCGTACCCTAACCCTAACCCTAACCCTAACCCTAACCCTAACCCATAGCGTACGCCATACCCTAACACGTACCCTAACCCGTATCCTAAGCCGTACCCTAACCCTAACCAATACCCTACGCAGTATCCTCACCCATACCCTCACCCGTACCCTAAGCCGTACCCTAACCCTAACCCTAACCCTAAACCTAACCCTAACCCCTACCCCATGCCATACCCTCACCTGTACCCTATCCCATAACCTAAGCCGTACCATAACCCTAATACTAACTCTAACCCTAACCCATAACCTACGCCGTACCCTCACCCGTACCCTAAGCCGTACCCTAACCCTAACCCTAACCCTAACCCTAACCCATAACCTACGCCGTACCCTCACCCGTACCCTAACACGTACCCTAAGACGTACCGTAACCCTAACCCTAACACTAACCCAAACCCTAACCCACACTCTACGCCGCACCCTAACCCGTACCCTAACACGTATCCTAAGCCGTACCCTAACCCTAACCAATACCCTACGCAGTACCCTCACCCGTACCCTCACCCGTACCCTAAGCAATACCCTAACCATAACCCTAACCCTAACCCTAACCCCTACCCTACGCCGTACCCTCACCCGTACCCTATCCCATACCCTAAGCCGTACCCTAACCCTAACACTAACCCTAACCCTAAACCTAACCCTAAACTACCCTTGATTGCTTTTACCTCTATTAGATTTCCTAAGCACTAGTGTTTTAAGGAACAGGTTAACAAGAATATCCTAATGTGATTTTTTTATAATGTGTTTATTCTTTATCTTATCCTAGTGACTAAAATCTTCTCCATGGCTGGATCCCTAATAATATTCCTTTACGTGCTAAGTGGTATCTAGAGAGTGGGATAGGTTTAATAAATACCCTAATCCTAACGTGTACCCTAACCCTAACCCATACCCTAACCTTAACGCGTATCCTAACCCTAACCCAAAACCTAACCCTAACACGTACGCTAATCCTAACCCGTACCCTAAACCAATCCCTAACCCTAAAACTAACCCTAACCCTAACCCTAACCCTAACCAATAACCTACGCCGTACCCTCACGCGTACCCTAACCCGTACCCTAAGCCGTACCCTAACCCTAACCCTAACCCTAACCCATACGCTACGCCGCACCCTCACCCGTACCCTAACCCGTATCCTAAGCCGTACCCTAACCCTAACCCTAACCCTAACCTCTCCCCTACGCCGTACCCTATCCCATACCCTAAGCGGTACCCTAAACGTAACACTAACCCTAAACCTAACCCTAACCCCTACCCTACGCCGTACCCTCACCCATAACCTATCCCATACCCTAAGCCGTACCCTAACCCTAACACTAACCCTAACCCTAAACCTAACCCCTACACTACGCCGTACCCTCACCCGTACCCTATCCCATACCCTAAGCCGTACCCTAACCCTAACCCTAACCCTAACCTATACACTACGCCGCACCCTCACCCGTACCCTAACCCGTACCCTAAGCCGTACCCTAACCCTAACCCTAACCCTAACCCTAACCCTAACCCATACCCTACGCCGTACCCTAAACCGTACCCTAACCCGTATTCTAAGCCGTACCCTATCCATAACCAATACCCTACACAGTACCCTCACCCGTACCCTCACCCGTACCCTAAGCCATACCCTAACCCTAACCCTAACCCTAAACTATACCCTACGCCGTAACCTCACCCATACCCTAACCCGTACCCTAAGCCGTACCCTAACCCTAACCCTAACCCTAACCCAAACCCTAACCCATAGCGTACGCCATACCCTAACACATACCCTAACCCGTATCCTAAGCCGTACCCTAACCCTAACCAATACCCTACGCAGTATCCTCACCCATACCCTCACCCTTACCCTAAGCCGTACCCTAACCCTAACCCTAACCCTAAACCTAACCCTAACCCCTACCCCATGCCATACCCTCACCTGTACCCTATCCCATAACCTAAGCTGTACCATAACCCTAACACTAACTCTAACCCTAACCCATAACCTACGCCGTACCCTCACCCGTACCCTAAGCCGTACCCTAACCCTAACCCTAACCCTAACCCTAACCCATAACCTACGCCGTACCCTCACCCGTACCCTAACACGTACCCTAAGACGTACCGTAACCCTAACCCTAACACTAACCCTAACCCTAACCCACAGTCTACGCCGTACCCTAACCCGTACCCTAACACGTATCCTAAGCCGTACCCTAACCCTAACCAATACCCTACGCAGTACCCTCACCCGTACCCTCACCCGTACCCTAAGCAATACCCTAACCATAACCCTAACCCTAACCCTAACCCCTACCCTACGCCGTACCCTCACCCGTACCCTATCCCATACCCTAAGCCGTACCCTAACCCTAACACTAACCCTAACCCTAACCCTAACCCTAAACTACCCTTGATTGCTTTTGCCTCTATTAGATTTCCTAAGCACTAGTGTTTTAAGGAACAGGTTAAAAAGAAAATCCTAATGTGATTTTTTTATAATGTGTTTATTCTTTATCTTATCCTAGTGACTAAAATCTTCTCCATGGCTGGATCCCTAATAATATTCCTTTACGTGCTAAGTGGTATCTAGAGACTGGGATAGGTTTAATAAATACCCTAATCCTAACGTGTACCCTAACCCTAACCCATACCCTAACCTTAACGCGTACCCTAACCCTAACCCAAAACCTAACCCTAACACGTACGCTAATCCTAACCCGTACCCTAAACCAATCCCTAACCCTAAAACTAACCCTAACCCTAACCCTAACCTTAACCCTTACCCTACGCCGTACCCTCACCCGTACCCTAACCCGTAGCCTAAGACGTACCCTAACCCTAACCCTAACCCATACGCTACGCCATAACCTCACCCGTACCCTAACCCGTATCCTAAGCCGTACCCTAACCCTAACCCTAACCCTTACCCTAACCCTAACCCATACCCTCCGCCATACCCTAACCCATACCCTAACCCGTATCCTAAGCCATATCCTAACCCTAACCAATACCCTACGCAGTACCCTCACCAGTACCCTCACCCGTACCCTAAGCCGTACCCTAACCCCAACCCTAACCCTAACTCTAACCCTAACCCCTACCCTACGCCGTACCCTCACCCGTACCCTATCCCATATGCTAAGCCGTACCCTAACCCTAACACTAACACTAACCCTAACCCTAACCCTAACCCATACCCTACGCCGTACCCTCACCCGTACCCTAACCCGTACCCTAAGCCGTACCCTAACTCTAACCCTAACCCTAACCCTAACCCTTACCCATACCCTGCGCCGTACCCTAACCCATACAATAACCTGTATCCTAAGCCTTAACCTAACCCTAACCAATGACCTACACAGTACCCTCACCCGTACCCTAAGCCATACCCTAACCCTAACCCTAACACTAACCCTAACCCTAAACCCTACCCTATGCCGTACCCTCACCCATACCCTATCCCATACCCTAAGCCGTACCCTAACACTAACACTAACCCTAACCCTAACCCTAAACCTAAACTACCCTTGACTGCTTTTGCCTCCATTAGATTTCCTAAGCACTAGTGTTTTAAGGAACAGGTTAAAAAGAAAATCCTAATGTGATTTTTTTATAATGTGATTATTCTTTATCTTATCCTAGTGACGAAAATATTCTCCATGGCTGGACCCTAAATAATATTCCTTTACGTGCTAAGTGGTATCTAGAGAGTGGGATAGGTTTAATAAATACCCTAATCCTAACGCGTACCCTAACCCTAACCCATACCCTAACCCTAACGCGTACCCTAACCCTAACCCAAACCCTAACCGTAACACGTACGCTAATCCTAACCCGTACCCTAAACCAATCCCTAACCCTAAAACTAACCCTAACCCTAATCCTAACCCTAACCCATACGCTACGCCGTACCCTCACCCATACCCTAACCCGTATCTTAAGCCGTACCCTAACCCTAAACCTAACCCTAACCTCTACCCTACGCTGTACCCTCACCCGTACCCTAACCCGTACCCAAAGCCTTACCCTAACCCTAACCCTAACCCTCACCCATACCCAACGCCGTAACCTAACCCATATCCTAACCCGTATCCTAAGCCGTACCCTAACCCTAACCTATAACCTACACAGTTCCCTCACCAGTAACCTCACCCGTATCCTAAGCCCTACCCTAACCCTAACCCTAACCCTAACCCTAAACTACCCTTTACTGCTTTTGCCTCCATTAGATTTCCTAAACACTAGTGTTTTAAGGAACAGGTTAAAAAGAAAACCTTATGTGATTTTTTTATAATGTGTTTATTCTTTATCTTATCCTAGTGACTAAAATCTTCTCCATGGCTGAACCCCAAATAATATTCCTTTACGTGCTAAGTGGTATCTAGAGAGTGGGATAGGTTTAATAAATACCCTAATCCTAACGTGTACCCTAAACCTAACCCATACCCTAACCCTAACGGGTACCGTAACCCTAACCAAAACCCTAACCCGAACAAGTATGCTAATCCTAACCCGTACCCTAAATCAATCCCTAACCCTAAAACTAACCCTAACCCTAACCCTAACCCTAACCCATAACCTACGCCGTACCCTCACCCGTACCCTAACCCGTATCCTAAGCCGTACCCTAACCCTAACCCTAACCCTAACCCTAACCGCTACCCTACGCCGTACCCTATCCCATACCCTTAGCGGAACCCTAAACCTAACACTAACCCTAAAGCTAACCCTAACCCCTACCCTACGCCGTAACCTCACCCGTAACCTATCCCATACCCTAAGCCGTACCCTAACACTAACACTAACCCTAACCCTAAACCTAACCCCTACCCTACGCCGTACCCTCACCCGTACCCTATCCCATACCCTAAGCCGTACCCTAACCCTAACCCTAACCCTAACCTATACACTACGCCATACCCTCACCCGTACCCTAACCCGTAGCCTAAGCCGTACCCTAACCCTAACCCTAACCCTAACCTATACACTACGCCGTACCCTCACCTGTACCCTAACCCGTACCCTAAGCCGTACCCTAACCCTAACCCTAACCCTAACCCTAACCCTAACCCATACCCTACGCCGTACCCTAACCCGTACCCTAACCCGTATTCTAAGCCGTACCCTAACCATAACCAATACCCTACACAGTACCCTCACCCGTACCCTCTCCCGTACCCTAAGCCATACCCTAACCCTAACCCTAACCCTAAGCTATACACTACACCATACCCTCACCCGTACCCTAACCCGTACCCTAAGCCGTACCCTAACCCTAACCCTAACCCTAAAACATACGCTACGCCGTACCCTCACCCGTACCCTAACCCGTATCCTAAGCCGTACCCTAACCCTAACCCTAACCCTAAACTATACCCTACGCCGTAACCTCACCCGTACCCTAACCCGTACCCTAAGCCGTACCCTAACCCTAACCCTAACCCTAACCCTAACCCTAACCCATACCGTACGCCATACCCTAACACCTACCCTAACCCGTATCCTAAGCCGTACCCTAACCCTAACCAATGCCCTACGCAGTATCCTCACCCATAACCTCACCCGTACCGTAAGCCGTACCCTAACCCTAACCCTAACCCTAAACCTAACCGTAACCCCTACACTATTCCATACCCTCAACTGTACCCTATTCCATAACCTAAGCCGTACCATAACCCTAACACTAACCCTAACCCTAACCCATAACCTACGCCGTACCCTCACCCGTACCCTAACCCGTATCCTAAGCCGTACCCTAACCCTAACCCTAACCCTAACCCTAACCCATAACCTACGCCGTACCCTCACCCGTACCCTAACACATACCCTAAGACGTACCATAACCCTAACCCTAACACTAACCCTAACCCTAACCCACACTCTACGCCGTACCCTAACCCGTACCCTAACACGTATCCTAAGCCGTACCCAAACCCTAACCAATACCCTACGCAGTACCCTCACCCGTACCCTCACCTGTACCCTAAGCCATACCCTAACCCTAACCCTAACCCTAACCCCTACCCTTCGCCGTACCCTCACCCGTACCCTATCCGATACGCTAAGCCATACCCTAACCCTAACACTAACACTAACCCTAACCCTAACCCTAACCCATACCCTACGCCGTACCCTCACCCATAACCTAATCCGTACCCTAAGCCGTACCCTAACCCTAACCCTAACCTATACACTACGCCGTACCCTCACCCGTTCCCTAACCCGTACCCTAAGCCATACCCTAACTCTAACCCTAACCCTAACCCTAACCCTTACCCATACACTGCGCCATACCCTAACCCATACAATACCCTGTATCCTAAGCCTTAACCTAACCCTAACCAATGACCTACACAGTACCCTCACCCGTACCCTAAGCCATACCCTACCCTAACCCTAACACTAACCCTAACCCTAAACCCTACCCTATGCCGTACCCTCACCCATACCCTATCCCATACCCTAAGCCGTACCCTAACCCTAACACTAACCCTAACCCTAACCCTAACCCTAAACTACCGTTGACTGCTTTTGCCTCCATTAGATTTCCTAAGCAATAGTGTTTTAAGGAACAGGTTAAAAAGAAAATCCTAATGTGATTTTTTTATAATGTGTTTATTCTTTATCTTATCCTAGTGACTAAAAGCTTCTCCATGGCTGGACCCCAAATAATATTCCTTTACGTGCTAAGTGGTATCTAGAGAGTGGGATAGGTTTAATAAATACCCTAATCCTAACGTGTACCCTAACCCTAACCCATACCCTAACCCTAATGCGTACCCTAACCCTAACACAAACCCTAACCCTAACACGTAAGCTAATCCTAACCCGTACCCTAAACCAATCCCTAAACCTAAAACTAACCCTAACCCTAACCCTAACCCTAACCCATACGCTACGCCGTACCCTCACCCATACCCTAACCTGTATCCTAAGCCGTACCCTAATCCTAAACCTAACCCTAACCTCTACCCTACGCCGTACCCAAACCCGTACCCTAACCCGTACCCAAAGCCTTACCCTAACCCTAACCCTAACCCTCACCCATACCCAACGCCGTAACCTAACCCATATACTAACCTGTATCCTAAGCCGTACCCTAACCCTAACCAATAACCTACGCAGTACCCTCACCAGTACCCTCACCCGTATCCTAAGCCCTACCCTAACCCTAACCCTAACCCTAACCCTAAACTACCCTTTACTGCTTTTGCCTCCATTAGATTTCCTAAACACTAGTGTTTTAAGGAACAGGTTAAAAAGAAAACCTTATGTGATTTTTTTATAATGTGTTCATTCTTTATCTTATCCTAGCGACTAAAATCTTCTCCATGGCTGAACCCCAAATAATAATCCTTTACGTGCTAAGTGGTATCTAGAGAGTGGGATAGGTTTAATAAATACCCTAATCCTAACGTGTACCCTAAACCTAACCCATACCCTAACCCTAACGCGTACCCTAACCCTAACGAAAACCCTAACCCGAACACGTATGCTAATCCTAACCCATACCCTAAACCAATCCCTAACCCTAAAACTAACCCTAACCCTAACCCTAACCCTAACCCATAACCTACACCATACCCTCACCCGTACCCTAACGCGTACCCTAAGCCGTACCCTAACCCTAACCCTAACCCTAAACCATACGCTACGCCGTACCCTCACCCGTACCCTAACCCGTATCCTAAGCCGTACCCTAACCCTAACCCTAACCCTAAACTATACCCTACGCCGTAACCTCACCCGTACCCTAACCCTTACCCTAAGCCGTACCCTAACCCTAACCCTAACCCTAACCCTAACCCTAACCCATACCGTACGCCATACCCTAACTCGTACCCTAACCCGTATTCTAAGACGTACCGTAACCCTAACCAATACCCTACGCAGTATCCTCACCCATACCCTCACCCGTACCATAAGCCGTACCCTAACCCTAACCCTAACCCTAACCCTAACCCATACCCTATGCCATACCCTCACCTGTACCCTATCCCATAACCTAAGCCGTACCCTAACCCTAACCCTAACCCTAACCCTAACCCATACGCTACGCCGTACCTTCACCCGTACCCTAACCCGTATCCTAAGCCGTACCCTAACCCTAACCCTAACCCTAACCCTAACCCTAACCCTAACCCATACCCTACGCCATACCCTAACCCGTACCCTAACCCGTATCCTAAGCCGTATCCTAACCCTAACCAATACCCTACGCAGTACCCTCACCCGTACCCTCACCCGTACCCTAAGCCGTACCCTAACCCGAACCCTAACCCTAACTCTAACCCTAACCCCTACCCTACGCCGTACCTTCACCCGTACCCTATCCCATATGCTAAGCCGTACCCTAACGCTAACACTAACACTAACCCTAACCCTAACCCTAACCCTAAACCATACCCTATGCCGTACCCTCACCCGTAACCTAACCCGTACCCTAAGCCGTACCGTAACCCTAACCAATACCCTACGCAGTATCCTCACCCATACCCTCACCCGTACCCTAAGGCGTACCCTAACCCTAACCCTAACCCTAAACCTAACCCTAACCCCTACCCTATGCCATACCCTCACCTGTACCCTATCCCATAACCTAAGCCGTACCATAACCCTAACACTAACCCTAACCCTAACCCATAACCTACGCCGTACCCTCACCCGTACCCTAACCCGTATCCTAAGCCGTACCCTAACCCTAACCCTAACCCTAACCCTAACCCATAACCTACGCCGTACCCTCACCCGTACCCTAACATGTACCCTAAGACGTACCGTAACCCTAACCCTAACACTAACCCTAACCCTAACCCACACTCTACGCCGTACCCTAACCCGTACCCTAACACGTATCCTAAGCCGTACCCTAACCCTAACCAATACCCTACGCAGTACCCTCACCCGTACCCTCACCCGTACCCTAAGCCATACCCTAACCATAACCCTAACCCTAACCCTAACCACTACCCTACGCCGTACCCTCACCCATACCCTATCCCATACCCTAAGCCGTACCCTAACCCTAACACTAACCCTAACCCTAACTACCCTTGATTGCTTTTGCCTCTATTAGATTTCCTAAGCACTAGTGTTTTAAGGAACAGGTTAAAAAGAAAATCCTAATGTGATTTTTTTATAATGTGTTTATTCTTTATCTTATCCTAGTGACTAAAATCTTCTCCATGGCTGGATCCCTAATAATATTCCTTTACGTGCTAAGTGGTATCTAGAGAGTGGGATAGGTTTAATAAATACCCTAATCCTAACGTGTACCCTAACCCTAACCCATACCCTAACCCTAACGCGTAACCTAACCCTAACCCAAAACCTAACCCTAACACGTACGCTAATCCTAACCCGTACCCTAAACCAAACCCTAACCCTAAAACTAACCCTAACCCTTACCCTACGCCGTACCCTCACCCGTACCCTAACCCGTAGCCTAAGAAGTACCCTAACCCTAACCCTAACCCATACGCTACGCCGTACCCTCACCCGTACCCTAACCCGTATCCTAAGCCGTACCCTAACCCCAACCCTAACCCTAACCCTAACCCTAACCCGTATCCTAAGCCATATCCTAACCCTAACCAATACCCTACGCAGTACCCTCACCCGTACCCTCACCCGTACCCTAAGCTGTACCCTAACCCCAACCCTAACCCTAACTCTAACCCTAACCCCTACCCTACGCCGTACCCTCACCCGTACCCTATCCCATACGCTAAGCCGTACCCTAACCCTAACACTAACACTAACCCTAACCCTAACCCTAACCCATACCCTACGCCTTACCCTCACCCGTAACCTAACCCGTACCCTAAGCCGTACCCTAACCCTAACCCTAACCTATACACTACGCCGTACCCTCACCTGTACCCTAACCCGTACCCTAAGCCGTACCCTAACTCTAACCCTAACCCTAACCCTAACCCTTACCCATACCCTGCGCCGTACCCTAACCCATACAATAACCTGTATCCTAAGCCTTAACCTAACCCTAACCAATGACCTACACAGTACCCTCACCCGTACCCTAAGCCATACCCTAACCCTAACCCTAACACTAACCCTAACCCTAAACCCTACCCTATGCCGTACCCTCACCCATACCCTATCCCATACCCTAAGACGTACCCTAACCCTAACACTAACCCTAACCCTAACCCTAACCCTAAACTACCGTTGACTGCTTTTGCCTCCATTAGATTTCCTAAGCAATAGTGTTTTAAGGAACAGGTTAAAAAGAAAATCCTAATGTGATTTTTTTATAATGTGTTTATTCTTTATCTTATCCTAGTGACTAAAAGCTTCTCCATGGCTGGACCCCAAATAATATTCCTTTACGTGCTAAGTGGTATCTAGAGAGTGGGATAGGTTTAATAAATACCCTAATCCTAACGTGTACCCTAACCCTAACCCATACCCTAACCCTAATGCGTACCCTAACCCTAACCCAAACCCTAACCCTAACACGTACGCTAATCCTAACCCGTACCCTAAACCAATCCCTAACCCTAAAACTAACCCTAACCCTAACCCTAACCCTAACCCATACGCTACGCCGTACCCTCACCCATACCCTAACCCGTATCCTAAGCCGTACCCTAATCCTAAACCTAACCCTAACCTCTACCCTACGCCGTACCCTCACCCGTACCCTAACCCGTACCCAAAGCCTTACCCTAACCCTAACCCTAACCCTCACCCATACCCAACGCCGTAACGTAACCCATATCCTAACCCGTATCCTAAGCCGTACCCTAACCCTAACCAATAACCTACTCAGTACCCTCACCAGTACCCTCACCCGTATCCTAAGCCCTACCCTAACCCTAACCCTAACCCTAACCCTAAACTAACCTTTACTGCTTTTGCCTCCATTATATTTCCTAAACACTAGTGTTTTAAGGAACAGGTTAAAAAGAAAACCTTATGTGATTTTTTTATAATGTGTTCATTCTTTATCTTATCCTAGTGACTAAAATCTTCTCCATGGCTGAACCCCAAATAATATTCCTTTACGTGCTAAGTGGTATCTAGAGAGTGGGATAGGTTTAATAAATACCCTAATCCTAAAGTGTACCCTAAACCTAACCCATACCCTAAACCTAACGCGTACCCTAACCCTAACGAAAACCCTAACCCGAACACGTATGCTAATCCTAACCCGTACCCTAAACCAATCCCTAACCCTAAAACTAACCCTAACCCTAACCCTAACCCTAACCCATAACCTACACCGTACCCTCACCCATACCCTAACCCGTACCCTAAGCCGTACCCTAACCCTAACCCTAACCCTAAACCATACGCTACGCCGTACCCTCACCCGTACACTAACCCGTATCCTAAGCCGTACCCTAACCCTAACCCTAACCCTAAACTATACCCTACGCCGTAACCTCACCCGTACCCTAACCCGTACCCTAAGCCGTACCCTAACCCTAACCCTAACCCTAACCCTAACCCTAACCCATACCGTACGCCATACCCTAACACGTACCCTAACCCGTATTCTAAGCCGTACCCTAACCCTAACCAATACCCTATGCAGTATCCTCACCCATACCCTCACCCGTACCCTAAGCCGTACCCTAACCCTAACCCTAACCCTAACCCTAAACCCTACCCTATGCCATACCCTCACCTGTACCCTATCCCATAACCTAAGCCGTACCATAACCCTAACACTAACCCTAACCCTAACCCATAACCTACGCCGTACCCTCACCCGTACCCTAACCCGTATCCTAAGACGTACCGTAACCCTAACCAATACCCTACGCAGTATCCTCACCCATACCCTCACCCGTACGCTAAGCCGTACCCTAACCCTAACCCTAACCCTAACCCTAACCCATACCCTATGCCATACCCTCACCTGTACCCTATCCCATAACCTAAGCCGTACCCTAACTCTAACCCTAACCCTAACCCTAACCCATACGCTACGCCGTAACTTCACCCGTACCCTAAGCCGTATCCTAAGCCGTACCCTAACCCTAACCCTAACCCTAACCCTAACCCTAACCCTAACCCTAACCCATACCCTACGCCATACCCTAACCCGTACCCTAACCGTACCCTAAGCCGTATCCTAACCCTAACCAATACCCTACGCAGTACCCTCACCCGTACCCTCACCCGTACCCTAAGCCGTACCCTAACCCCAACCCTAACCCTAACTCTAACCCTAACCCCTACCCTACGCCGTACCCTCACCCGTACCCTATCCCATACGCTAAGCCGTACGCTAACCCTAACACTAACACTAACCCTAACCCTAACCCTAACCCTAAACCATACCCTATGCCGTACCCTCACCCGTAACCTAACCCTTACCCTAAGCCGTACCCTAACCCTAACCAATACCCTACGCAGTATCCTCACCCATACCCTCACCCGTACCCTAAGGCGTACCTTAACCCTAACCCTAAACCTAACCCTAACCCCTACCCTATGCCATACCCTCACCTGTACCCTATCCCATAACCTAAGCCGTACCATAACCCTAACCCTAACCCTAACCCTAACCCATAACCTACGCCGTACCCTCACCCGTACCCTAACACGTACCCTAAGACGTACCGTAACTCTAACCCTAACACTAACCCTATCCCTAACCCACACTCTACGCCGTACCCTAACCCGTACCCTAACACGTATCCTAAGCTGTACCCTAACCCTAACCAATACCCTACGCAGTACCCTCACCTGTACCCTCACCCGTACCCTAAGCCATACCCTAACCATAACCCTAACCCTAACCCTAACCCCTACCCTACGCCGTACCCTCACCCGTACCCTATCCCATACCCTAAGCCGTACCCTAACCCTAACACTAACCCTAACCCTAACCCTAACCCTAAACTACCCTTGATTGCTTTTACCTCTATTAGATTTCCTAAGCACTAGTGTTTTAAGGAACAGGTTAAAAAGAAAATCCTAATGTGATTTTTTTATAATGTGTTTATTCTTTATCTTATCCTAGTGACTAAAATCTTCTCCATGGCTGGATCCCTAATAATATTCCTTTACGTGCTAAGTGGTATCTAGAGAGTGGGATAGGTTTAATAAATACCCTAATCCTAACGTGTACCCTAACCCTAACCCATACCCTAACCCTAACGCGTACCCTAACCCTAACCCAAAACCTAACCCTAACACGTACGCTAATCCTAACCCGTACCCTAAACCAAACCCTAACCCTAAAACTAACCCTAACCCTAACCCTAACCCTAACTCTTACCCTACGCCGTACCCTCACCCGTACCCTAACCCGTAGCCTAAGACGTACCCTAACCCTAACCCTAACCCATACGCTACGCCGTACCCTCACCCGTACCCTAACCCGTATCCTAAGCCGTACCCTAACCCTAACCCTAACCCTAACCCTAACCCTAAACCATACCCTACGCCATACCCTAACCCGTACCCTAACCCGTATCCTAAGCCATATCCTAACCCTAACCAATACCCTACGCAGTACCCTCACCCGTACCCTCACCCGTACCCTAAGCCGTACCCTAACCCCAACCCTAACCCTAACCCTAACCCTAACCCTAACCCTTACCCATACCCTGCGCCGTACCCTAACCCATACAATAACCGGTATCCTAAACCTTAACCTAACCCTCACCAATGACCAACACAGTACCCTCACCCGTAACCTAAGCCATACCCTAACCCTAACCCTAACACTAACCCTAACCCTAAACCCTACCCTATGCCGTACCCTCACCCATACCCTATCCCATACCCTAAGCCGTACCCTAACCCTAACACTAACCCTAACCCTAACCCTAACCCTAAACTACCCTTGACTGCTTTTGCCTCCATTAGATTTCCTAAGCACTAGTGTTTTAAGGAACAGGTTAAAAAGAAAATCCTAATGTGATTTTTTTATAATGTGTTTATTCTTTATCTTATCCTAGTGACGAAAATCTTCTCCATGGCTGGACCCTAAATAATATTCCTTGACGTGCTAAGTGGTATCTAGAGAGTGGGATAGGTTTAATAAATACCCTAATCCTAACGCGTACCCTAACCCTAACCCATACCCTAACCCTAACGCGTACCCTAACCCTAACCCAAACCCTAACCCTAACACGTACGATAATCCTAACCCGTACCCTAAACCAATCCCTAACCCTAAAACTAACCCTAACCCTAACCCTAACCCTAACCCATACGCTACGCCGTACCCTCACCCATAACCTAACCCGTATCCTAAGCCGTACCCTAACCCTAAACCTAACCCTAACCTCTACCCTACGCCGTACCCTCACCCGTACCCTAACCCGTTCCCAAAGCCTTACCCTAACCCTAACCCTAACCCTCACCCATACCCAACGCCATAACCTAACCCATATCCTAACCCGTATCCTAAGCCGTACCCTAACCCTAAAACTAACCCTAACCTCTACCCTATGCCGTACCCTCACCCGTACCCTAAACCGTACCCAAAGCCTTACCCTAACCCTAACCCTAACCCTCACCCATACCCAACGCCGTAACCTAACCCATATCCTAACCCGTATCCTAAGCCGTACCCTAACCCTAACCAATAACCTACGCAGTACCCTCACCAGTACCCTCACCCGTATCCTAAGCCCTACCCTAACCCTAACCCTAAACTACCCTTTACTGCTTTTGCCTCCATTAGATTTCCTAAACACTAGTGTTTTAAGGAACAGGTTAAAAAGAAAACCTTATGTGATTTTTTTATAATGTGTTTATTCTTTATCTTATCCTAGTGACTAAAATCTTCTCCATGGCTGAACCCCAAATAATATTCCTTTTCGTGCTAAGTGGTATCTAGAGAGTGGGATAGGTTTAATAAATACCCTAATCCTAACGTGTAACCTAAACCTAACCCATACCCTAACCCTAACCAAAACCCTAACCCGAACAAGTATGCTAATCCTAACCCGTACCCTAAACCAATCCCTAACCCTAAAACTAACCCTAACCCTAACCCTAACCCTAACCCATAACCTACGCCGTACCCTCACCCGTACGCTAACCCGTATCCTAAGCCGTACCCTAACCCTAACCCTAACCCTAACCCTAACCCATAACCTACGCCATACCCTATCCCATACCCTAAGCGGTACCCTAAACCTAACACTAACCCTAACCCTAACCTATACACTACGCCGTACCCTCACCCGTACCCTAACCCGTACCCTAAGCCGTACCCTAACCCTAACCCTAACCCTAACCCATACCCTACGCCGTACCCTAACCCGTACCCTAACCCGTATTCTAAGCCGTACCCTAACCATAACCAATACCCTACACAGTACCCTCACCCGTACCCTCACCCGTAACCTAAGCCATACCCTAACCCTAACCCTAACCCTAAACCATACGCTATGCCGTACCCTAACCCGTAACCTAACCCGTATCCTAAGCCGTACCCTAAACCTAACCCTAACCCTAAACTATACCCTACGCCGTAACCTCACCTGTACCCTAACCCGTACCATAAGCCGTACCCTAACCCTAACCCTAACCCTAACCCTAACCCTAACCCTAACCCTAACCCATACCGTACGCCATACCCTAACACGTACCCTAACCCGTATCCTAAGCCGTACCCTAACCCTAACCAATACCCTACGCAGTATCCTCACCCATACCCTCACCCGTACCCTAAGCCGTACCCTAACCCTAACCCTAACCCTAACCCTAACCCCTACCCTATGCCATACCCTCACCTGTACCCTATCCCATAACCTAAGCCGTACCATAACCCTAACACTAACCCTAACCCTAACCCATAACCTACGCCGTACCCTCACCCGTACCCTAACCAGTATCCTAAGCCGTACCCTAACCCTAACCCTAACCCTAACCCTAACCCATAACCTACGCCGTACCCTCACCCGTACACTAACACGTACCCTAAGACGTACCATAACCCTAACCCTAACACTAACACTAACCCTAACCCACACTCTACGCCGTACCCTAACCCGTACCCTAACACGTATCCTAAGCCGTACCCTAACCCTAACCAATACCCTACGCAGTACCCTAACCCGTACCCTCACCCGTACCCTAAGCCATACCCTAAACCTAACCCTAACCCTAACCCTAACCCCTACCCTACGCCGTACCCTCACCCGTACCCTATCCCATACGCTAAGCCGTACCCTAACCCTAACACTAACACTAACCCTAACCCTAACCCTAACCCATACCCTACGCCGTACCCTCACCCATAACCTAATCCGTACCCTAAGCCGTACCCTAACCCTAACCCTAACCTATACACTACGCCGTACCCTCACCCGTTCCCTAACCCGTACCCTAAGCCGTACCCTAACTCTAACCCTAACCCTAACCCTAACCCTTACCCATACCCTGCGCCGTACCCTAACCCATACAATAACCTGTATCCTAAGCCTTAACCTAACCCTAACCAATGACCTACACAGTACCCTCACCCGTACCCTAAGCCATACCCTAACCCTAACCCTAACACTAACCCTAACCCTAAACCCTACCCTATGCCGTACCCTCACCCATACCCTAACCCATACCCTAAGCCGTACCCTAACCCTAACACTAACCCTAACCCTAACCCTAACCCTAAATTACCCTTGACTGCTTTTGCCTCCATTAGATTTCCTAAGCACTAGTGTTTTAAGGAACAGGTTAAAAAGAAAATCCTAATGTGATTTTTTTATAATGTGTTTATTCTTTATCTTATCCTAGTGACGAAAATCTTCTCCATGGCTGGACCCTAAATAATATTCCTTTACGTGCTAAGTGGTATCTAGAGAGTGGGATAGGTTTAATAAATACCCTAATCCTAACGTGTACCCTAACCCTAACCCATACCCTAACCCTAATGCGTACCCTAACCCTAACCCAAACCCTAACCCTAACACGTACGCTAATCCTAACCCGTACCCTAAACCAATCCCTAACCCTAAAACTAACCCTAACCCTAACCCATACGCTACGCCGTACCCTCACCCATACCCTAACCCGTATCCTAAGCCGTACCCTAACCCTAACCCTAACCCTAAACTATACCCTACGCCGTAACCTCACCCGTACCCTAACCCGTACCCTAAGCCGTACCCTAACCCTAACCCTAACCCTAACCCTAACCCTAACCCTAACCCATACCGTACGCCATACCCTAACACGTACCCTAACCCGTATCCTAAGCCGTACCCTAACCCTAACCAATACCCTACGCAGTATCCTCACCCATACCCTCACCCGTACCCTAAGCCGTACCCTAACCCTAACCCTAACCCTAACCCTAACCCTAACCCTAACCCCTACCCTATGCCATACCCTCACCTGTACCCTATCCCATAACCTAAGCCGTACCATAACCCTAACACTAACCCTAACCCTAACCCATAACCTACGCCGTACCCTCACCCGTACCCTAACCCGTATCCTAAGCCGTACCCTAACCCTAACCCTAACCCTAACCCTAACCCATAACCTACGCCGTACCCTCACCCGTACACTAACACGTACCCTAAGACGTACCGTAACCCTAACCCTAACACTAACCCTAACCCTAACCCACACTCTACGCCGTACCCTAACCCGTACCCTAACACGTATCCTAAGCCGTACCCTAACCCTAACCAATACCCTACGCAGTACCCTCACCCGTACCCTCACCCGTACCCTAAGCCATACCCTAACCCTAACCCTAACCCTAACCCTAACCCCTACCCTACGCCGTACCCTCACCCGTACCCTATCCCATACGCTAAGCCGTACCCTAACCCTAACACTAACACTAACCCTAACCCTCACCCTAACCCATACCCTACGCCGTACCCTCACCCATAACCTAATCCGTACCCTAAGCCGTACCCTAACCCTAACCCTAACCTATACACTACGCCGTACCCTCACCCATTCCCTAACCCGTACCCTAAGCCGTACCCTAACTCTAACCCTAACCCTAACCCTAACCCTTACCCATACCCTGCGCCGTACCCTAACCCATACAATAACCTGTATCCTAAGCCTTAACCTAACCCTAACCAATGACCTACACAGTACCCTCACCCGTACCCTCACCCGTACCCTAAGCCATACCCTAACCCTAACCCTAACACTAACCCTAACACTAAACCCTACCCTATGCCGTACCCTCACCCATACCCTATCCCATACCCTAAGCCGTACCCTAACCCTAACACTAACCCTAACCCTAACCCTAACCCTAAACTACCCTTGACTGCTTTTGCCTCCATTAGATTTCCTAAGCACTAGTGTTTTAAGGAACAGGTTAAAAAGAAAATCCTAATGTGATTTTTTTATAATGTGTTTATTCTTTATCTTATCCTAGTGACGAAAATCTTCTCCATGGCTGGACCCTAAATAATATTCCTTTACGTGCTAAGTGGTATCTAGAGAGTGGGATAGGTTTAATAAATACCCTAATCCTAACGTGTACCCTAACCCTAACCCACACCCTAACCCTAATGCGTACCCTAACCCTAACCCAAACCCTAACCCTAACACGTACGCTAATCCAAACCCTTACCCTAAACCAATCCCTAACCCTAAAACTAACCCTAACCCTAACCCTAACCCTAACCCATACGCTACGCCGTACCCTCACCCA
The DNA here is from genome assembly GCF_028564815.1 of Eubalaena glacialis. Taxonomy (NCBI): domain Eukaryota; kingdom Metazoa; phylum Chordata; class Mammalia; order Artiodactyla; family Balaenidae; genus Eubalaena; species Eubalaena glacialis. The sequence goes on from NW_026871254.1 coordinate 467,716, forward strand.
TACCCTAACCCGTATCCTAAGCCGTACCCTAATCCTAAACCTAACCCTAACCTCTACCCTACGCCGTACCCTCACCCGTACCCTAACCCGTACCCAAAGCCTTACACTAACCTTAACCCTAACCCTCAACCATACCCAACGCCGTAACCTAACCCATATCCTAACCCGTATCCTAAGCCGTACCCTAACCCTAACCAATAACCTACGCAGTACCCTCACCAGTACCCTCACCCGTATCCTAAGCCCTACCCTAACCCTAACCCTAAACTACCCTTTACTGCTTTTGCCTCCATTAGATTTCCTAAACACTAGTGTTTTAAGGAACAGGTTAAAAAGAAAACCTTATGTGATTTTTTTATAATGTGTTTATTCTTTATCTTATCCTAGTGACTAAAATCTTCTCCATGGCTGAACCCCAAATAATATTCCTTTACGTGCTAAGTGGTATCTAGAGAGTGGGATAGGTTTAATAAATACCCTAATCCTAAAGTGTACCCTAAACCTAACCCATACCCTAACCCTAACGCGTACCCTAACCCTAACCAAAACCCTAACCCGAACACGTATGCTAATCCTAACCCGTACCCTAAACCAATCCCTAACTCTAAAACTAACCCTAACCCTAACCCTAACCCTAACCCATAACCTACACCGTACCCTCACCCGTACCCTAACCCGTACCCTAAGCCGTACCCTAACCCTAACACTAAACCTAAACCATACGCTACGCCGTACCCTCACCCGTACCCTAACCCGTATCCTAAGCCGTACCCTAACCCTAACCCTAACCCTAAACTATACCCTACGCCGTAACCTCACCCGTACCCTAACCCATACACTAAGCCGTACCCTAACCCTAACCAATACCCTATGCAGTATCCTCACCCATACCCTCACCCGTACCCTAAGCCGTACCCTAACCCTAACCCTAACCCTAACCCTAACCCTAAACCCTACCGTATGCCATACCCTCACCTGTACCCTATCCCATAACCTAAGCCGTACCATAACCCTAACACTAACACTAACCCTAACCCATAACCTACGCCGTACCCTCACCCGTACCCTAACCCGTATCCTAAGACGTACCGTAACCCTAACCAATACCCTACGCAGTATCCTCACCCATACACTCACCCGTACCCTAAGCCATACCCTAACCCTAACCCTAACCCTAACCCTAACCCATACCCTATGCCATACCCTCACCTGTACCCTATCCCATAACCTAAGCCGTACCCTAACCCTAACCCTAACCCTAACCCTAACCCATACGCTACGCCGTACCTTCACCCGTACCCTAACCCGTATCCTAAGCCGTACCCTAACCCTAACCCTAACCCTAAACCTAACCCTAAACCTAACCCTAACCCATACCCTACGCCATACCCTAACCCGTACCCTAACCCGTATCCTAAGCCGTATCCTAACCCTAACCAATACCCTACGCAGTACCCTCACCCGTACCCTCACCCGTACCCTAAGCTGTACCCTAACCCTAACACTAACCCTAACCTATACACTACGCCATACCCTCACCCGTACCCTAACCCGTACCCTAAGCCGTACCCTAACCCTAACCCTAACCCTAAACTATACCCTACGCCGTAACCTCACCCGTACCCTAACCCGTACCCTAAGCCGTACCCTAAACCTAACCCTAACCCTAAACCTAACCCTAACCCATAGCGTACGCCATACCATAACACGTACCCTAACCCGTATCCTAAGCCGTACCCTAACCCTAACCAATACCCTACGCAGTATCCTCACCCATACCCTCACCCGTACCCTAAGGCGTACCCTAACACTAACCCTAACCCTAAACCTAACCCTAACACCTATCCTATGCCATACCCTCACCTGTACCCTATCCCATAACCTAAGCCGTACCATAACCCTAACACTAACCCTAACCCTAACCCATAACCTACGCCGTACCCTCACCCGTACCCTAACCCGTATCCTAAGCCGTACCCTAACCCTAACCCTAACCCTAACCCTAACCCATAACCTACGCCGTACCCACACCCGTACCCTAACACGTACCCTAAGACGTACCGTAACCCTAACCCTAACACTAACCCTAACCCTAACCCACACTCTACGCCGTACCCTAACCCGTACCCTAACACGTATCCTAGGACGTACCCTAACCCTAACCAATACCCTACGCAGTACCGTCACCCGTACCCTCACCCGTACCCTAAGCCATACCCTAACCCTAACCCTAACCCTAACCCTAACCCCTACCCAACGCCGTACCCTCACCCGTACCCTATCCCATACCCTAAGCCGTACCCTAACCCTAACACTAACCCTAACCCTAACCCTAACCCTAAACTACCCTTGATTGCTTTTGCCTCTATTAGATTTCCTAAGCACTAGTGTTTTAAGGAACAGGTTAAAAAGAAAATCCTAATGTGATTTTTTTATAATGTGTTTATTCTTTATCTTATCCTAGTGACTAAAATCTTCTCCATGGCTGGATCCCTAATAATATTCCTTTACGTGCTAAGTGGTATCTAGAGAGTGGGATAGGTTTAATAAATACCCTAATCCTAACGTGTACCCTAACCCTAACCCATACCCTAACCCTAACGCGTACCCTAACCCTAACCCAAAACCTAACCCTAACACGTACGCTAATCCTAACCCGTACCCTAAACCAATCCCTAACCCTAAAACTAACCCTAACCCTAACCCTAACCCTTACCCTACGCCGTACCCTCACCCGTACCCTAAGACGTACCCTAAACCTAACCCCAACCCATACACTACGCCGTACCCTCACCCGTACCCTAACCCGTATCCTAAGCCGTACCCTAACCCTAACCCGAACCCTAACCCTAACCCTAACCCATACCCTACGCCATACCCTAACCCGTACCCTAACCCGTATCCTAAGCCGTACCCTAACCCTAACCCGAACCCTAACCCTAACCCTAACCCATACCGTACGCCATACCCTAACACGTACCCTAACCCGTATCCTAAGCCGTACCCTAACCCTAACCAATACCCTACGCAGTATCCTCACCCATACCCTCACCCGTACCCTAAGCCGTACCCTAACCCTAACCCTAACCCTAACCCTAACCCCTACCCTATGCCATACCCTCACCTGTACCCTATCCCATAACCTAAGCCGTACCATAACCCTAACACTAACCCTAACCCTAACCCATAACCTACGCCGTACCCTCACCCGTACCCTAACCAGTATCCTAAGCCGTACCCTAACCCTAACCCTAACCCTAACCCTAACCCATAACCTACGCCGTACCCTCACCCGTACACTAACACGTACCCTAAGACGTACCATAACCCTAACCCTAACACTAACACTAACCCTAACCCACACTCTACGCCGTACCCTAACCCGTACCCTAACACGTATCCTAAGCCGTACCCTAACCCTAACCAATACCCTACGCAGTACCCTAACCCGTACCCTCACCCGTACCCTAAGCCATACCCTAAACCTAACCCTAACCCTAACCCTAACCCCTACCCTACGCCGTACCCTCACCCGTACCCTATCCCATACGCTAAGCCGTACCCTAACCCTAACACTAACACTAACCCTAACCCTAACCCTAACCCATACCCTACGCCGTACCCTCACCCATAACCTAATCCGTACCCTAAGCCGTACCCTAACCCTAACCCTAACCTATACACTACGCCGTACCCTCACCCGTTCCCTAACCCGTACCCTAAGCCGTACCCTAACTCTAACCCTAACCCTAACCCTAACCCTTACCCATACCCTGCGCCGTACCCTAACCCATACAATAACCTGTATCCTAAGCCTTAACCTAACCCTAACCAATGACCTACACAGTACCCTCACCCGTACCCTAAGCCATACCCTAACCCTAACCCTAACACTAACCCTAACCCTAAACCCTACCCTATGCCGTACCCTCACCCATACCCTAACCCATACCCTAAGCCGTACCCTAACCCTAACACTAACCCTAACCCTAACCCTAACCCTAAATTACCCTTGACTGCTTTTGCCTCCATTAGATTTCCTAAGCACTAGTGTTTTAAGGAACAGGTTAAAAAGAAAATCCTAATGTGATTTTTTTATAATGTGTTTATTCTTTATCTTATCCTAGTGACGAAAATCTTCTCCATGGCTGGACCCTAAATAATATTCCTTTACGTGCTAAGTGGTATCTAGAGAGTGGGATAGGTTTAATAAATACCCTAATCCTAACGTGTACCCTAACCCTAACCCATACCCTAACCCTAATGCGTACCCTAACCCTAACCCAAACCCTAACCCTAACACGTACGCTAATCCTAACCCGTACCCTAAACCAATCCCTAACCCTAAAACTAACCCTAACCCTAACCCATACGCTACGCCGTACCCTCACCCATACCCTAACCCGTATCCTAAGCCGTACCCTAACCCTAACCCTAACCCTAAACTATACCCTACGCCGTAACCTCACCCGTACCCTAACCCGTACCCTAAGCCGTACCCTAACCCTAACCCTAACCCTAACCCTAACCCTAACCCTAACCCATACCGTACGCCATACCCTAACACGTACCCTAACCCGTATCCTAAGCCGTACCCTAACCCTAACCAATACCCTACGCAGTATCCTCACCCATACCCTCACCCGTACCCTAAGCCGTACCCTAACCCTAACCCTAACCCTAACCCTAACCCTAACCCTAACCCCTACCCTATGCCATACCCTCACCTGTACCCTATCCCATAACCTAAGCCGTACCATAACCCTAACACTAACCCTAACCCTAACCCATAACCTACGCCGTACCCTCACCCGTACCCTAACCCGTATCCTAAGCCGTACCCTAACCCTAACCCTAACCCTAACCCTAACCCATAACCTACGCCGTACCCTCACCCGTACACTAACACGTACCCTAAGACGTACCGTAACCCTAACCCTAACACTAACCCTAACCCTAACCCACACTCTACGCCGTACCCTAACCCGTACCCTAACACGTATCCTAAGCCGTACCCTAACCCTAACCAATACCCTACGCAGTACCCTCACCCGTACCCTCACCCGTACCCTAAGCCATACCCTAACCCTAACCCTAACCCTAACCCTAACCCCTACCCTACGCCGTACCCTCACCCGTACCCTATCCCATACGCTAAGCCGTACCCTAACCCTAACACTAACACTAACCCTAACCCTCACCCTAACCCATACCCTACGCCGTACCCTCACCCATAACCTAATCCGTACCCTAAGCCGTACCCTAACCCTAACCCTAACCTATACACTACGCCGTACCCTCACCCATTCCCTAACCCGTACCCTAAGCCGTACCCTAACTCTAACCCTAACCCTAACCCTAACCCTTACCCATACCCTGCGCCGTACCCTAACCCATACAATAACCTGTATCCTAAGCCTTAACCTAACCCTAACCAATGACCTACACAGTACCCTCACCCGTACCCTCACCCGTACCCTAAGCCATACCCTAACCCTAACCCTAACACTAACCCTAACACTAAACCCTACCCTATGCCGTACCCTCACCCATACCCTATCCCATACCCTAAGCCGTACCCTAACCCTAACACTAACCCTAACCCTAACCCTAACCCTAAACTACCCTTGACTGCTTTTGCCTCCATTAGATTTCCTAAGCACTAGTGTTTTAAGGAACAGGTTAAAAAGAAAATCCTAATGTGATTTTTTTATAATGTGTTTATTCTTTATCTTATCCTAGTGACGAAAATCTTCTCCATGGCTGGACCCTAAATAATATTCCTTTACGTGCTAAGTGGTATCTAGAGAGTGGGATAGGTTTAATAAATACCCTAATCCTAACGTGTACCCTAACCCTAACCCACACCCTAACCCTAATGCGTACCCTAACCCTAACCCAAACCCTAACCCTAACACGTACGCTAATCCAAACCCTTACCCTAAACCAATCCCTAACCCTAAAACTAACCCTAACCCTAACCCTAACCCTAACCCATACGCTACGCCGTACCCTCACCCATACCCTAAACCGTATCCTAAGCCGTACCCTAATCCTAAACCTAACCCTAACCTCTACCCTACGCCGTACCCTCACCCGTACCCTAACCCGTACCCAAAGCCTTACACTAACCTTAACCCTAACCCTCAACCATACCCAACGCCGTAACCTAACCCATATCCTAACCCGTATCCTAAGCCGTACCCTAACCCTAACCAATAACCTACGCAGTACCCTCACCAGTACCCTCACCCGTATCCTAAGCCCTACCCTAACCCTAACCCTAAACTACCCTTTACTGCTTTTGCCTCCATTAGATTTCCTAAACACTAGTGTTTTAAGGAACAGGTTAAAAAGAAAACCTTATGTGATTTTTTTATAATGTGTTTATTCTTTATCTTATCCTAGTGACTAAAATCTTCTCCATGGCTGAACCCCAAATAATATTCCTTTACGTGCTAAGTGGTATCTAGAGAGTGGGATAGGTTTAATAAATACCCTAATCCTAAAGTGTACCCTAAACCTAACCCATACCCTAACCCTAACGCGTACCCTAACCCTAACCAAAACCCTAACCCGAACACGTATGCTAATCCTAACCCGTACCCTAAACCAATCCCTAACTCTAAAACTAACCCTAACCCTAACCCTAACCCTAACCCATAACCTACACCGTACCCTCACCCGTACCCTAACCCGTACCCTAAGCCGTACCCTAACCCTAACACTAAACCTAAACCATACGCTACGCCGTACCCTCACCCGTACCCTAACCCGTATCCTAAGCCGTACCCTAACCCTAACCCTAACCCTAAACTATACCCTACGCCGTAACCTCACCCGTACCCTAACCCATACACTAAGCCGTACCCTAACCCTAACCAATACCCTATGCAGTATCCTCACCCATACCCTCACCCGTACCCTAAGCCGTACCCTAACCCTAACCCTAACCCTAACCCTAACCCTAAACCCTACCGTATGCCATACCCTCACCTGTACCCTATCCCATAACCTAAGCCGTACCATAACCCTAACACTAACACTAACCCTAACCCATAACCTACGCCGTACCCTCACCCGTACCCTAACCCGTATCCTAAGACGTACCGTAACCCTAACCAATACCCTACGCAGTATCCTCACCCATACACTCACCCGTACCCTAAGCCATACCCTAACCCTAACCCTAACCCTAACCCTAACCCATACCCTATGCCATACCCTCACCTGTACCCTATCCCATAACCTAAGCCGTACCCTAACCCTAACCCTAACCCTAACCCTAACCCATACGCTACGCCGTACCTTCACCCGTACCCTAACCCGTATCCTAAGCCGTACCCTAACCCTAACCCTAACCCTAAACCTAACCCTAAACCTAACCCTAACCCATACCCTACGCCATACCCTAACCCGTACCCTAACCCGTATCCTAAGCCGTATCCTAACCCTAACCAATACCCTACGCAGTACCCTCACCCGTACCCTCACCCGTACCCTAAGCTGTACCCTAACCCTAACACTAACCCTAACCTATACACTACGCCATACCCTCACCCGTACCCTAACCCGTACCCTAAGCCGTACCCTAACCCTAACCCTAACCCTAAACTATACCCTACGCCGTAACCTCACCCGTACCCTAACCCGTACCCTAAGCCGTACCCTAAACCTAACCCTAACCCTAAACCTAACCCTAACCCATAGCGTACGCCATACCATAACACGTACCCTAACCCGTATCCTAAGCCGTACCCTAACCCTAACCAATACCCTACGCAGTATCCTCACCCATACCCTCACCCGTACCCTAAGGCGTACCCTAACACTAACCCTAACCCTAAACCTAACCCTAACACCTATCCTATGCCATACCCTCACCTGTACCCTATCCCATAACCTAAGCCGTACCATAACCCTAACACTAACCCTAACCCTAACCCATAACCTACGCCGTACCCTCACCCGTACCCTAACCCGTATCCTAAGCCGTACCCTAACCCTAACCCTAACCCTAACCCTAACCCATAACCTACGCCGTACCCACACCCGTACCCTAACACGTACCCTAAGACGTACCGTAACCCTAACCCTAACACTAACCCTAACCCTAACCCACACTCTACGCCGTACCCTAACCCGTACCCTAACACGTATCCTAGGACGTACCCTAACCCTAACCAATACCCTACGCAGTACCGTCACCCGTACCCTCACCCGTACCCTAAGCCATACCCTAACCCTAACCCTAACCCTAACCCTAACCCCTACCCAACGCCGTACCCTCACCCGTACCCTATCCCATACCCTAAGCCGTACCCTAACCCTAACACTAACCCTAACCCTAACCCTAACCCTAAACTACCCTTGATTGCTTTTGCCTCTATTAGATTTCCTAAGCACTAGTGTTTTAAGGAACAGGTTAAAAAGAAAATCCTAATGTGATTTTTTTATAATGTGTTTATTCTTTATCTTATCCTAGTGACTAAAATCTTCTCCATGGCTGGATCCCTAATAATATTCCTTTACGTGCTAAGTGGTATCTAGAGAGTGGGATAGGTTTAATAAATACCCTAATCCTAACGTGTACCCTAACCCTAACCCATACCCTAACCCTAACGCGTACCCTAACCCTAACCCAAAACCTAACCCTAACACGTACGCTAATCCTAACCCGTACCCTAAACCAATCCCTAACCCTAAAACTAACCCTAACCCTAACCCTAACCCTTACCCTACGCCGTACCCTCACCCGTACCCTAAGACGTACCCTAAACCTAACCCCAACCCATACACTACGCCGTACCCTCACCCGTACCCTAACCCGTATCCTAAGCCGTACCCTAACCCTAACCCGAACCCTAACCCTAACCCTAACCCATACCCTACGCCATACCCTAACCCGTACACTAACCCGTATCCTAAGCCATATCCTAACCCTAACCAATACCCTACGCAGTACCCTCACCCGTACCCTCACCCGTGTCCTAAGCCGTACCCTAACCCCAACCCTAACCCTAACTCTAACCCTAACCCCTACCCTACGCCGTACCCTCACCCGTACCCTATCCCATACGCTAAGCCGTACCCTAACCCTAACACTAACACTAACCCTAACCCTAACCCATACCCTACGCCGTACCCTCACCCGTAACCTAACCCGTACCCTAAGCCGTACCCTAACCCTAACCCTAACCTATACACTACGCCGTACCCTCACCCATAACCTAATCCGTACCCTAAGCCGTACCCTAACCCTAACCCTAACCTATACACTACGCCGTACCCTCTCCCGTTCCCTAACCCGTACCCTAAGCCGTACCCTAACTCTAACCCTAACCCTAACCCTAACCCTTACCCATACCCTGCGCCGTACCCTAACCCATACAATAACCTGTATCCTAAGCCTTAACCTAACCCTAACCAATGACCTACACAGTACCCTCACCCGTACCCTCACCCGTACCCTAAGCCATACCCTAACCCTAACCCTAACACTAACCCTAACACTAAACCCTACCCTATGCCGTACCCTCACCCATACCCTATCCCATACCCTAAGCCGTACCCTAACCCTAACACTAACCCTAACCCTAACCCTAACCCTAAACTACCCTTGACTGCTTTTGCCTCCATTAGATTTCCTAAGCACTAGTGTTTTAAGGAACAGGTTAAAAAGAAAACCTTATGTCATTTTTTTATAATGTGTTTATTCTTTATCTTATCCTAGTGACGAAAATCTTCTCCATGGCTGGACCCTAAATAATATTCCTTTACGTGCTAAGTGGTATCTAGAGAGTGGGATAGGTTTAATAAATACCCTAATCCTAACGTGTACCCTAACCCTAACCCACACCCTAACCCTAATGCGTACCCTAACCCTAACCCAAACCCTAACCCTAACACGTACGCTAATCCAAACCCTTACCCTAAACCAATCCCTAACCCTAAAACTAACCCTAACCCTAACCCTAACCCTAACCCATACGCTACGCCGTACCCTCACCCATACACTAACCCGTATCCTAAGCCGTACCCTAATCCTAAACCTAACCCTAACCTCTACCCTACGCCGTACCCTCACCCGTACCCTAACCCGTACCCAAAGCCTTACCCTAACCTTAACCCTAACCCTCACCCATACCCAACGCCGTAACCTAACCCATATCCTAACCCGTATCCTAAGCCGTACCCTAACCCTAACCAATAACCTACGCAGTACCCTCACCAGTACCCTCACCCGTATCCTAAGCCCTACCCTAACCCTAACCCTAACCCTAACCCTAAACTACCCTTTACTGCTTTTGCCTCCATTAGATTTCCTAAACAATAGTGTTTTAAGGAACAGGTTAAAAAGAAAACCTTATGTGATTTTTTTATAATGTGTTTATTCTTTATCTTATCCTAGTGACTAAAATCTTCTCCATGGCTAAACCCCAAATAATATTCCTTTACGTGCTAAGTGGTATCTAGAGAGTGGGATAGGTTTAATAAATACCCTAATCCTAAAGTGTACCCTAAACCTAACCCATACCCTAACCCTAACGCGTACCCTAACCCTAACCAAAACCCTTACCCGAACACGTATGCTAATCCTAACCCGTACCCTAAACCAATCCCTAACCCTAAAACTAACACTAACCCTAACCCTAACCCTAACCCATAACCTACACCGTACCCTCACCCGTACCCTAACCCGTACCCTAAGCCGTACCCTAACCCTAACACTAAACCTAAACCATACGCTACGCCGTACCTTCACCCGTACCCTAACCCGTATCCTAAGCCGTACCCTAACCCTAACCCTAACCCTAAACCTAACCCTAAACCTAACCCTAACCCATACCCTACGCCATACCCTAACCCGTACCCTAACCCGTATCCTAAGCCGTATCCTAACCCTAACCAATACCCTACGCAGTACCCTCACCCGTACCCTCACCCGTACCCTAAGCTGTACCCTAACCCTAACACTAACCCTAACCTATACACTACGCCATACCCTCACCTGTACCCAAACCGTACCCTAAGCCGTACCCTAACCCTAACCCTAACCCTAAACTATACCCTACGCCGTAACCTCACCCGTACACTAACCCGTACCCTAAGCCGTACCCTAACCCTAACCCTAAACCTAAACCTAACCCTAACACATAGCGTACGCCATACCATAACACGTACCCTAACCCGTATCCTAAGCCGTACCCTAACCCTAACCAATACCCTACGCAGTATCCTCACCCATACCCTCACCCGTACCCTAAGGCGTACCCTAACCCTAACCCTAACCCTAAACCTAACCCTAACCCCTACCCTATGCCATACCCTCACCTGTACCCTATCCCATAACCTAAGCCGTACCATAACCCTAACACTAACCCTAACCCTAACCCATAACCTACGCCGTACCCTCACCCGTACCCTATCCCATAACCTAAGCCGTACCCTAACCCTAACCCTAACCGTAACCCTAACCCATAACCTACGCCGTACCCACACCCGTACCCTAACACGTACCCTAAGACGTACCGTAACCCTAACCCTAACACTAACCCTAACCCTAACCCACACTCTACGCCGTACCCTAACCCGTACCCTAACACGTATCCTAAGACGTACCCTAATCCTAACCAATACCCTACGCAGTACCCTCACCCGTACCCTCACCCGTACCCTAAGCCATACCCTAACCCTAACCCTAACCCTAACCCTAACCCCTACCCTACGCCGTACCCTCACCCGTACCCTATCCCATACCCTAAGCCGTACCCTAACCCTAACACTAACCCTAACCCTAACCCTAACCCTAAAGTACCCTTGATTGCTTTTGCCTCTATTAGATTTCCTAAGCACTAGTGTTTTAAGGAACAGGTTAAAAAGAAAATCCTAATGTGATTTTTTTATAATGTGTTTATTCTTTATCTTATCCTAGTGACTAAAATCTTCTCCATGGCTGGATCCCTAATAATATTCCTTTACGTGCTAAGTGGTATCTAGAGAGTGGGATAGGTTTAATAAATACCCTAATTCTAACGTGTACCCTAACCCTAACCCATACCCTAACCCTAACGCGTACCTGAACCCTAACCCAAAACCTAACCCTAACACGTAGGCTAATCCTAACCCGTACCCTAAACCAATCCCTAACCCTAAAACTAACCCTAACCCTAACCCTAACCCTTACCCTACTCCGTACCCTCACCCGTACCATAACCCGTACCCTAAGACGTACCCTAACCCTAACCCTAACCCATACACTACGCCGTACCCTCACCCGTACCCTAACCCGTATCCTAAGCCGTACCCTAACCCTAACCCGAACCCTAACCCTAACCCTAACCCGTATCCTAAGCCATATCCTAACCCTAACCAATACCCTACGCAGTACCCTCACCCGTACCCTCACCCGTACCCTAAGCCGTACCCTAACCCCAACCCTAACTCTAACCCTAACCCCTACCCTACGCCGTACCCTCACCCGTACCCTATCCCATACGCTAAGCCGTACCCTAACCCTAACACTAACACTAACCCTAACCCTAACCCTAACCCATACCCTACGCCGTACCCTCACCGTAACCTAACCCGTACCCTAAGCCGTACCCTAACCCTAACCCTAACCTATACACTACGCCGTACCCTCACCCGTACCCTAACCCGTACCCTAAGCCGTACCCTAACTCTAACCCTAACCCTAACCCTAACCCTTACCCATACCCTGCGCCGTACCGTAACCCATACAATAACCTGTATCCTAAGCCTTAACCTAACCCTAACCAATGACCTACACAGTACCCTCACCCGTACCCTAAGCCATACCCTAACCCTAACCCTAACACTAACCCTAACCCTAAACCCTACCCTATGCCGTACCCTCACCATACCCTATCCCATACCCTAAGCCGTACCCTAACCCTAACACTAACCCTAACCCTAACCCTAACCCTAAACTACCTTTGACTGCTTTTGCCTCCATTAGATTTCCTAAGCACTAGTGTTTTAAGGAACAGGTTAAAAAGAAAATCCTAATGTGATTTTTTTATAATGTGTTTATTCTTTATCTTATCCTAGTGACGAAAATCTTCTCCATGGCTGGACCCTAAATAATATTCCTTTACGTGCTAAGTGGTATCTAGAGAGTGGGATAGGTTTAATAAATACCCTAATCCTAACGTGTACCCTAACCCTAACCCACACCCTAACCCTAATGCGTACCCTAACCCTAACCCAAAACCTAACCCTAACACGTACGCTAATCCTAACCCGTACCCTAAACCAATCCCTAACCCTAAAACTAACCCTAACCCTAACCCTAACCCTTACCCTACGCCGTACCCTCACCCGTACCCTAACCCGTACCCTAAGACGTACCCTAACCCTAACCCTAACCCATACACTACGCCGTACCCTCACCCGTACCCTAACGCGTATCCTAAGCCGTACCCTAACCCTAACCCTAACCCTAACCCTAACCCATAACCTACGCCATACCCTAACCCGTACACTAACCCGTATCCTAAGCCATATCCTAACCCTAACCAATACCCTACGCAGTACCCTAACCCGTACCCTCACCCGTACCCTAAGCCGTACCCTAACCCCAACCCTAACCCTAACTCTAACCCTAACCCCTACCCTACGCCGTACCCTCACCCGTACCCTATCCCATACGCTAAGCCGTACCCTAACCCTAACACTAACACTAACCCTAACCCTAACCCTAACCCATACCCTACGCCGTACCCTCACCCGTAACCTAACCCGTACCCTAAGCCGTACCCTAACCCTAACCCTAACCTATACACTACGCCGTACCCTCACCCGTACCCTAACCCGTACCCTAAGCCGTACCGTAACTCTAACCCTAACCCTAACCCTAACCCTTACCCATACCCTGCGCCGTACCGTAACCCATACAATAACCTGTATCCTAAGCCTTAACCTAACCCTAACCAATGACCTACACAGTACCCTCACCCGTACCCTAAGCCATATCCTAACCCTAACCCTAACACTAACCCTAACCCTAAACCCTACCCTATGCCGTACCCTCACCCATACCCTATCCCATACCCTAAGCCGTACCCTAACCCTAACACTAACCCTAACCCTAACCCTAACCCTAAACTACCCTTGACTGCTTTTGCCTCCATTAGATTTCCTAAGCACTAGTGTTTTAAGGAACAGGTTAAAAAGAAAATCCTAATGTGATTTTTTTATAATGTGTTTATTCTTTATCTTATCCTAGTGACGAAAATCTTCTCCATGGCTGGACCCTAAATAATATTCCTTTACGTGCTAAGTGGTATCTAGAGAGTGGGATAGGTTTAATAAATACCCTAATCCTAACGTGTACCCTAACCCTAACCCACACCCTAACCCTAATGCGTACCCTAACCCTAACCCAAACCCTAACCCTAACACGTACGCTAATCCTAACCCGTACCCTAAACCAATCCCTAACCCTAAAACTAACCCTAACCCTAACCCTAACCCTAACCCATACGCTACGCCGTACCCTCACACATAACCTAACCCGTATCCTAAGCCGTACCCTAACCCTAAACCAAACCCTAACCTCTACCCTACGCCGTACCCTCACCCGTACCCTAACCCGTACCCAAAGCCTTACCCTAACCCTAACCCTAACCCTCACCCATACCCAACGCCGTAACCTAACCCATATCCTAACCCGTATCCTAAGCCGTACCCTAACCCTAACCAATAACTTACGCAGTACCCTCACCAGTACCCTCACCCGTATCCTAAGCCCTACCCTAACCCTAACCCTAACCCTAACCCTAAACTACCCTTTACTGCTTTTGCCTCCATTAGATTTCCTAAACACTAGTGTTTTAAAGAACAGGTTAAAAAGAAAACCTTATGTGATTTTTTTATAATGTGTTTATTCTTTATCTTATCCTAGTGACTAAAATCTTCTCCATGGCTGAACCCCAAATAATATTCCTTTACGTGCTAAGTGGTATCTAGAGAGTGGGATAGGTTTAATAAATACCCTAATCCTAACGTGTACCCTAAACCTAACCCATACCCTAACCCTAACGCGTACCCTAACCCTAACCAAAACCCTAACCCGAACAAGTATGCTAATCCTAACCCTTACCCTAAACCAATCCCTAACCCTAAAACTAACCCTAACCCTAACCCTAACCCTAACCCATAACCTACGCCGTACCCTCACCCGTACCCTAACCCTTACCCTAAGCCGTACCCTAACCCTAACCCTAACCCTAACCCTAACCCATACGCTACGCCGTACCCTCACCCGTACCCTAACCCGTATCCTAAGCCGTACCCTATCCCTAACCCTAACCGCTACCCTACGCCGTACCCTATCCCATACCCTAAGCGGTACCCTAAACCTAACACTAACCCTAAACCTAACCCTAACCCCTACCCTACGCCGTACCCTCACCCGTAACCTATCCCATACCCTAAGCCGTACCCTAACCCTAACACTAACCCTAACCCTAAACCTAACCCCTACCCAACGCCGTAACCTCACCCGTACCCTATCCCATACCCTAAGCCGTACCCTAACCCTAACCCTAACCCTAACCTATACACTACGCCGTACGCTCACTCGTACCCTAACCCGTACCCTAAGCCGTACCCTAACCCTAACCCTAACCCTAACCCTAACCCTAACCCATACCCTACGCCGTACCCTAAACCGTACCCTAACCCGTATTCTAAGCCGTACCCTAACCATAACCAATACCCTACACAGTAACCTCACCCGTACCCTCACCCGTACCCTAAGCCATACCCTAACCCTAACCCTAACCCTAACCTATACACTACGCCATACCCTCACCCGTACCCTAACCCGTACCCTAAGCCGTACCCTAACCCTAACCCTAACCCTAAACTATACCCTACGCCGTAACCTCACCCGTACCCTAACCCGTACCCTAAGCCGTACCCTAACCCTAACCCTAACCCTAACCCTAACCCTAACCCTAACACATACCGTACGCCATACCCTAACACGTACCCTAACCCGTATCCTAAGCCGTACCCTAACCCTAACCAATACCCTACGCAGTATCCTCACCGATACCCTCACCCGTACCCTAAGGCGTACCCTAACCCTAACCCTAACCCTAAACCTAACCCTAACCCCTACCCTATGCCATACCCTCACCTGTACCCTATCCTATAACCTAAGCCGTACCATAACCCTAACACTAACCCTAACCCTAACCCATAACCTACGCCGTACCCTCACCCGTACCCTAACCCGTATCCTAAGCCGTACCCTAACCCTAACCCTAACCCTAACCCTAACCCATAACCTACGCCGTACCCTCACCCGTACCCTAACACGTACCCTAAGACGTACAGTAACCCTAACCCTAACACTAACCCTAACCCTAACCCACACTCTACGCCGTACCCTAACCCGTACCCTAAAAGGTATCCTAAGCCGTACCCTAACCCTAACCAATACCCTACGCAGTACCCTCACCCGTACCCTCACCGTACCCTAAGCCATACCCTAACCATAACCCTAACCCTAACCCTAACCCCTACCCTACGCCGTACCCTCACCCGTACCCTATCCCATACCCTAAGCCGTACCCTAACCCTAACACTAACCCTAACCCTAACCCTAACCCTAAACTACCCTTGATTGCTTTTGCCTCTATTAGATTTCCTAAGCACTAGTGTTTTAAGGAACAGGTTAAAAAGAAAATCCTAATGTGATTTTTTTATAATGTGTTTATTCTTTATCTTATCCTAGTGACTAAAATCTTCTCCATGGCTGGATCCCTAATAATATTACTTTACGTGCTAAGTGGTATCTAGAGAGTGGGATAGGTTTAATAAATACCCTAATCCTAACGTGTACCCTAACCCTAACCCATACCCTAACCCTAACGCGTACCCTAACCCTAACCCAAAACCTAACCCTAACACGTACGCTAATCCTAACCCGTACCCTAAACCAATCCCTAACCCTAAAACTAACCCTAACCCTAACCCTAACCCTAACCCTTACCCTACGCCGTACCCTCACCCGTACCCTAACCCGTAGCCAAGACGTACCCTAAACCTAACCCTAACCCATACGCTACGCCGTACCCTCACCCGTACCCTAACCCGTATCCTAAGCCGTACCCTAACCCTAACCCTAACCCTAACCCTAACCCTAACCCTAACCCATACCCTACGCCATACCCTAACACGTACCCTAACCCGTATCCTAAGCCGTACCCTAACCCTAACCAATACCCTACGCAGTATCCTCACCCATACCCTCACCCGTACCCTAAGGCGTACCCTAACCCTAACCCTAACCCTAAACCTAACTCTAACCCCTACCCTATGCCATACCCTCACCTGTACCCTATACCATAACCTAAGCCGTACCATAACCCTAACACTAACCCTAACCCTAACCCATAACCTACGCCGTACCCTCACCCATATCCTAACCCGTATCCTAAGCCGTACCCTAACCCTAACCCTAACCCTAACCCTAACCCATAACCTACGCCGTACCCTCACCCGTACCCTAACACGTACCCTAAGACGTACCGTAACCCTAACCCTAACACTAACCCTAACCCTAACCCACACTCTACGCCGTACCCTAACCCGTACCCTAACACGTATCCTAAGCCGTACCCTAACCCTAACCAATACCCTACGCAGTACCCTCACCCGTACCCTAAGCCATAACCTAACCATAACCCTAACCCTAACCCTAACCCCTACCCTACGCCGTACCCTCACCCGTACCCTATCCCATACCCTAAGCCGTACCCTAACCCTAACACTAACCCTAACCCTAACCCTAACCCTAAACTACCCTTGATTGCTTTTGCCTCTATTAGTTTTCCTAAGCACTAGTGTTTTAAGGAACAGGTTAAAAAGAAAATCCTAATGTGATTTTTTTATAATGTGTTTATTCTTTATCTTATCTTGTGACTAAAATCTTCTCCATGGCTGGATCCCTAATAATATTCCTTTACGTGCTAAGTGGTATCTAGAGAGTGGGATAGGTTTAATAAATACCCTAATCCTAACGTGTACCCTAACCCTAACCCATACCCTAACCCTAACGCGTACCCTAACCCTAACCCAAAACCTAACCCTAACACGTACGCTAATCCTAACCCGTACCCTAAACCAATCCCTAACCCTAAAACTAACCCTAACCCTAACCCTAACCCTAACCCTTACCCTACGCCGTACCCTCACCCGTACCCTAACCCGTAGCCTAAGACGTACCCTAACCCTAACCCTAACCCATACGCTACGCCGTACCCTCACCCGTACCCTAACCCGTATCCTAAGCCGTACCCCAACCCTAACCCTAACCCTAACCCTAACCCTAACCCATACCCTACGCCATACCCTAACCCGTACCCTAACCCGTATCCTAAGCCATATCCTAACGCTAACCAATACCCTACGCAGTACCCTCACCCGTACCCTCACCCGTACCCTAAGCCGTACCCTAACCCCAACCCTAACCCTAACTCTAACCCTAACCCCTACCCTACGCCGTACCCTCACCCGTACCCTATCCCATACGCTAAGCCGTACTCTAACGCTAACACTAACACTAACCCTAACCCTAACCCTAACCCATACACTACGCCGTACCCTCACCCGTAACCTAACCCGTACCCTAAGCCGTACCCTAACCCTAACCCTAACCTATACACTACGCCGTACCCTCACCCGTCCCCTAACCCGTACCCTAAGCCGTACCCTAACTCTAACCCTAACCCTAACCCTAACCCTTACCTATACCCTGCGCCGTACCCTAACCCATACAATAACCTGTATCCTAAGCCTTAACCTAACCCTAACCAATGACCTACACAGTACCCTCACCCGTACCCTAAGCCATACCCTAACCCTAACCCTAACACTAACCCTAACCCTAAACCCTACCCTATGCCGTACCCTCACCCATACCCTATCCCATACCCTAAGCCGTACCCTAACCCTAACACTAACCCTAACCCTAACCCTAACCCTAAACTACCCTTGACTGCTTTTGCCTCCATTAGATTTCCTAAGCACTAGTGTTTTAAGGAACAGGTTAAAAAGAAAATCCTAATGTGATTTTTTTATAATGTGATTATTCTTTATCTTATCCTAGTGACGAAAATATTCTCCATGGCTGGACCCTAAATAATATTCCTTTACGTGCTAAGTGGTATCTAGAGAGTGGGATAGGTTTAATAAATACCCTAATCCTAACGCGTACCCTAACCCTAACCCATACCCTAACCCTAACGCGTACCCTAACCCTAACCCAAACCCTAACCCTAACACGTACGCTAATCCTAACCCGTACCCTAAAACAATCCCTAACCCTAAAACTAACCCTAACCCTAACAATAACCCATACGCTACGCCGTACCCTCACCCATACCCTAACCCGTATCCTAAGCCGTACCCTAACCCTAAACCTAACCCTAACCTCTACCCTACGCCGTACCCTCACCCGTACCCTAACCCGTACCCAAAGCCTTACCCTAACCCTAACCCTAACCCTCACCCATACCCAACGCCGTAACCTAACCCATATCCTAACCCGTATCCTAAGCCGTACCCTAACCCTAACCCTAACCCTAACCCTAAACTACCCTTGACTGCTTTTGCCTCCATTAGATTTCCTAAACACTAGTGTTTTAAGGAACAGGTTAAAAAGAAAACCGTATGTGATTTTTTTATAATGTGTTTATTCTTTATCTTATCCTAGTGACTAAAATCTTCTCCATGGCTGGACCCCAAATAATATTCCTTTACGTGCTAAGTGGTATCTAGAGAGTGGGATAGGTTTAATAAATACCCTAATCCTAACGTGTACCCTAAACCTAACCCATACCCTAACCCTAACGCGTACCCTAACCCTAACCAAAACCCTAACCCGAACAAGTATGCTAATCCTAACCCGTACCCTAAACCAATCCCTAACCCTAAAACTAACCCTAACCCTAACCCTAACCCTAACCCATAACCTACGCCGTACCCTCACCCGTACCCTAACCCTTACCCTAACCCGTATCCTAAGCCGTACCCTAATCCTAACCCTAACCCTAACCCTAAACCTAACCCCTACCCTACGTCGTACCCTCACCCGTACTCTATCCTATACCCTAAGCCGTACCCTAACCCTAACCCTAACCCTAACCTATACACTACGCCATACCCTCACCCGTACCCTAACCCGAACCCTAAGCCGTACCCTAACCCTAACCCTAACCCTAACCTATACACTACGCCGTACCCTCACCCGTACCCGAACCCGTACCCTAAGCCGTACCCTAACCCTAACCCTAACCCTAACCCTAACACATACCCTACGCCGTACCCTAACCCGTACCCTAACCCGTATTCTAAGCCGTACCCTAACCATAACCAATACCCTACACAGTACCCTCACCCGTACCCTCACCCGTACCCTAAGCCATACCCTAACCCTAACCCTAACCCTAACCTATACACTACACCATACCCTCACCCGTACCCTAACCCGTACCCTAAGCCGTACCCTAAACCTAACCCTAACCCTAAACCATACGCTACGCCGTACCCTCACCCGTACACTAACCCGTATCCTAAGCCGTACCCTAACCCTAACCCTAACCCTAAACTATACCCTACGCCATAACCTCACCCGTACCCTAACCCGTACCCTAAGCCGTACCCTAACCCTAACCCTAACCCTAACCCTAACCCATACCGTACGCCATACCCTAACACGTACCCTAACCCGTATCCTAAGCCGTACCCTAACCCTAACCAATACCCTACGCAGTATCCTCACCCATACCCTCACCAGTACCCTAAGCCGTACCCTAACCCTAACCCTAACCCTAACCCTAACCCTAACCCCTACCCTATGCCATACCCTCACCTGTACCCTATCCCATAACATAAGCCGTACCATAACCCTAACACTAACCCTAACCCTAACCCATAACCTACGCCGTACCCTCACCCGTACCCTAACCCGTATCCTAAGCCGTACCCTAACCCTAACCCTAACCCTAACCCTAACCCATAACCTACGCCGTACCCTCACCCGTACCCTAACACATACCCTAAGACGTACCGTAACCCTAACCCTAACACTAACCCTAACCCTAACCCACACTCTACGCCGTACCCTAACCCGTACCCTAACACGTATCCTAAGCCGTACCCTAACCCTAACCAATACCCTACGCAGTACCCTCACCCGTACCCTCACCCGTACCCTAAGCCATACCCTAACCCTAACCCTAACCCTAACCCTAACCCCTACCCTACGCCGTACCCTCACCCGTACCCTATTCCATACGCTAAGCCGTACCCTAACCCTAACAGTAACATTAACCCTAACCCTAACCCTAACCCATACCCTACGCCGTACCCTCGCCCATAACCTAATCCGTACCCTAAGCCGTACCCTAACCCTAACCCTAACCTATACACTACGCCGTACCCTCACCCGTTCTCTAACCCGTTCCCTAAGCCGTACCCTAACTCTAACCCTAACCCTAACGCTAACCCTTACCCATACCCTGCGCCGTACCCTAACCAATACAATAACCTGTATCCTAAGCCTTAGCCTAACCCTAACCAATGACCTACACAGTACCCTCACCCGTACCCTAAGCCATACCCTAACCCTAACCCTAACACTAACCCTAACCCTAAACCCTACCCTATGCCGTACCCTCACCCATACCCTATCCCATACCCTAAGCCGTACCCTAACCCTAACACTAACTCTAACCCTAACCCTAACTCTAAACTTCCCTTGACTGCTTTTGCCTCCATTAGATTTCCTAAGCACTAGTGTTTTAAGGAACAGGTTAAAAAGAAAATCCTAATGTGATTTTTTTATAATGTGTTTATTCTTTATCTTATCCTAGTGACGAAAATCTTCTCCATGGCTGGACCCTAAATAATATTCCTTTACGTGCTAAGTGGTATCTAGAGAGTGGGATAGGTTTAATAAATACCCTAATCCTAACGTGTACCCTAACCCTAACCCATACCCTAACTCTAATGCGTACCCTAACCCTAACCCAAACCCTAACCCTAACACGTACGCTAATCCTAACCCGTACCCTAAACCAATCCCTAACCCTAAAACTAACCCTAACCCTAAACCTAACCCTAACCCATACGCTACGCCGTACCCTCACCCATACCCTAACCCGTATCCTAAGCCGTACCCTAATCATAAACCTAACCCTAACCTCTGCCCTACGCCGTACCCTCACCCGTACCCTAACCCGTACCCAAAGCCTTACCCTAACCCTAACCCTAACCCTCACCCATACCCAACGCCGTAACCTAACCCATATCCTAACCCGTATCCTAAGCCGTACCCTAACCCTAACCAATAACCTACGCAGTACCCTCACCAGTACCCTCACCCGTATCCTAAGCCCTACCCTAACCCTAACCCTAACCCTAACCCTAAACTACCCTTTACTGCTTTTGCCTCCATTAGATTTCCTAAACACTAGTGTTTTATGGAACAGGTTAAAAAGAAAACCTTATGTGATTTTTTTATAATGTGTTTATTCTTTATCTTATCCTAGTGACTAAAATCTTCTCCATGGCTGAACCCCAAATAATATTCCTTTACGTGCTAAGTGGTATCTAGAGAGTGGGATAGGTTTAATAAATACCCTAATCCTAAAGTGTACCCTAAACCTAACGCATACCCTAACCCTAACGCGTACCCTAACCCTAACCAAAACCCTAACCCGAACACGTATGCTAATCCTAACCCGTACCCTAAACCAATCCCTAACCCTAAAACTAACCCTAACCCTAAACCTAACCCTAACCCATAACCTACACCGTACCCTCACCCTTACCCTAACCCGTATCCTAAGCCGTACCCTAACCCTAACCCTAACCCTAAACTATACCCTACGCCGTAACCTCACCCGTACCCTAACCCGTACCCTAAGCCGTACCCTAACCCTAACCCTAACCCTAACCTATACACTACGCCATACCCTCACTTGTACCCTAACCCGTACCCTAAGCCGTATCCTAAACCTAACCCTAACCCTAACCCTAACCCATACCGTACGCCATACCCTAACATGTACCCTAACCCATATCCTAAGCCGTACCCTAACCCTAACCAATACCCTATGCAGTATCCTCACCCATACCCTCACCCGTACCCTAAGCCGTACCCTAACCCTAACCCTAACCCTAACTCTAAACCCTACCCTATGCCATACCCTCACCTGTACCCTATCCCATAACTTAAGCCGTACCATAACCCTAACACTAACCCTAACCCTAACCCATAACCTACGCCGTACCCTCACCCGTACCCTATCCCATACGCTAAGCCGTACCCTAACCCTAACACTAACACTAACCCTAACCCTAACCCTAACCCTAACCCATACCCTATGCCGTACCCTCACCCGTAACCTAACCCGTACCCTAAGCCGTACCCTAACCCTAACCCTAACCTATACACTATGCCGTACCCTCACCCGTACCCTAACACGTACCTTAAGCCGTACCCTAACTCTAACCCTAACCCTAACCCTAACCCTTACCCATACCCTGCGCCATACCCTAACCCATACAATAACCTGTATCCTAAGCCTTAACCTAACCCTAACCAATGACCTACACAGTACCCTCACCCGTACCCTAAGCCATACCCTAACCCTAACCCTAACACTAACCCTAACCCT
The DNA here is from genome assembly GCF_028564815.1 of Eubalaena glacialis. Classification (NCBI taxonomy): domain Eukaryota; kingdom Metazoa; phylum Chordata; class Mammalia; order Artiodactyla; family Balaenidae; genus Eubalaena; species Eubalaena glacialis. The sequence goes on from NW_026871254.1 coordinate 491,439, forward strand.
AAACCCTACCCTATGCCGTACCCTCACCCATACCCTATCCCATACCCTAAGCCGTACCCTAACCCTAACACTAACCCTAACCCTAACCCTAACCCTAAACTACCCTTGACTGCTTTTGCCTCCATTAGATTTCCTAAGCACTAGTGTTTTAAGGAACAGGTTAAAAAGAAAATCCTAATGTGATTTTTTTATAATGTGTTTATTCTTTATCTTATCCTAGTGACGAAAATCTTCTCCATGGCTGGACCCTAAATAATATTCCTTTACGTGCTAAGTGGTATCTAGAGAGTGGGATAGGTTTAATAAATACCCTAATCCTAACGTGTACCCTAACCCTAACCCATACCCTAACCCTAATGCGTACCCTAACCCTAACCCAAACCCTAACCCTAACACGTACGCTAATCCTAACCTGTACCCTAAACCAAGCCCTAACCCTAAAACTAACCCTAACCCTAACACTAACCCTAACCCATACGCTACGCCGTACCCTCACCCATACCCTAAACCGTATCCTAAGCCGTACCCTAACCCTAAACCTAACCCTAACCTCTACCCTACGCCGTACCCTCACCCGTACCCTAACCCGTACCCAAAGCCTTACCCTAACCCTAACCCTAACCCTCACCCATACCCAACGCCATAACCTAACCCATATCCTAACCCGTATCCTAAGCCGTACCCTAACCCTAACCAATAACCTACGCAGTACCCTCACCAGTACCCTCACCCGTATCCTAAGCCCTACCCTAACCCTAACCCTAACCCTAACCCTAAACTACCCTTTACTGCTTTTGCCTCCATTAGATTTCCTAAACACTAGTGTTTTAAGGAACAGGTTAAAAAGAAAACCTTATGTGATTTTTTTATAATGTGTTTATTCTTTATCTTATCCTAGTGACTAAAATCTTCTCCATGGCTGAACCCCAAATAATATTCCTTTACGTGCTAAGTGGTATCTAGAGAGTGGGATAGGTTTAATAAATACCCTAATCCTAAAGTGTACCCTAAACCTAACCCATACCCTAACCCTAACGCGTACCCTAACCCTAACCAAAACACTAACCCGAACAAGTATGCTAATCCTAACCCGTACCCTAAACCAATCCCTAACCCTAAAACTAAACCTAACCCTAACCCTAACCCTAACCCATAACCTACGCCGTACCCTCACCCGTACCCTAACCCGTACCCTAAGCCGTACCCTAACCCTAACCCTAACCCTAAACCATACGCTACGCCGTACCCTCACCCGTACCCTAACCCGTATCCTAAGCCGTACCCTAACCCTAACCCTAATTCTAAACTATACCCTACGCCGTAACCTCACCCGTACCCTAACCCGTACCCTAAGCCGTACCCTAACCCTAAACCTAACCCTAACCCTAACCCTAACCCATACCGTACGCCATACCCTAACACGTACCCTAACCCGTATCCTAAGCCGTACCCTAACCCTAACCAATACCCTACGCAGTATCCTCACCCATACCCTAACCCGTAACCTAAGCCATACCCTAACCCTAACCCTAACCCTAACCCCTACCCTACGCCGTACCCTCACCCGTACCCTATCCCATACCCTAAGCCGTACCCTAACCCTAACACTAACCCTAACCCTAACCCTAACCCTAACCTACCCTTGATTGCTTTTGCCTCTATTAGATTTCCTAAGCACTAGTGTTTTAAGGAACAGGTTAAAAAGAAAATCCTAATGTGATTTTTTTATAGTGTGTTTATTCTTTATCTTATCCTAGTGACTAAAATCTTCTCCATGGCTGGATCCCTAATAATATTCCTTTACGTGCTACGTGGTATCTAGAGAGTGGGATAGGTTTAATAAATACCCTAATCCTAACGTGTACCCTAACCCTAACCCATACACTAACCCTAACGCGTACCCTAACCCTAACCCAAAACCTAACCCTAACACGTACGCTAATCCTAACCCATACCCGAAACCAATCCCTAACCCTAAAACTAACCCTAACCCTAACCCTAACCCTTACCCTACGCCGTACCCTCACCCGTACCCTAACCCGTACCCTAAGACGTACCCTAACCCTAACCCTAACCCATACCCTACACCGTACCCTCACCCGTAACCTAACCCGTACCCTAAGCCGTACCCTAACCCTAAACCTAACCTATACACTATGCCGTACCCTCACCCGTACCCTAACCCGTACCCTAAGCCGTACCCTAACTCTAACCCTAACCCTAACCCTAACCCTTACCCATACCCTGCGCCGTACCCTAACCCATACAATAACCTGTATCCTAAGCCTTAACCTAACCCTAACCAATGACCTACACAGTACCCTCATCCGTACCCTAAGCCATACCCTGACCCTGACCCTAACACTAACCCTAACCCTAACCAACACTCTACGCCGTACCCTAACCCGTACCCTAACACGTATCCTAAGCCGTACCCTAACCCAAATCAATACCCTACGCAGTACCCTCACCCGTACCCTCACCCGTACCCTAAGCCATACCCTAACCCTAACCCTAAGACTACCCCTAACCCTAACCCTAACCCTAAACTACCCTTGATTGCTTTTGCCTCTATTAGATTTCCTAAGCACTAGTGTTTTAAGGAACAGGTTAAAAAGAAAATCCTAATGTGATTTTTTTATAATATGTTTATTCTTTATCTTATCCTAGTGACTAAAATCTTCTCCATGGCTGGATCCCTAATAATATTCCGTTACGTGCTAAGTGGTATCTAGAGAGTGGGATAGGTTTAATAAATACCCTAATCCTAACGTGTACCCTAACCCTAAACCATACCCTAACCCTAACGCGTACCCTAACCCTAACCCAAAACCTAACCCTAACACGTACGCTAATCCTAACCCGTACCCTAAACCAATCCCTAACCCTAAAACTAACCCTAACCCTAACCCTAACCCTAACCCTTACCCTACGCCGTTCCCTCACCCGTACCCTCACCCGTACCCTAAGACGTACCCTAACCCTAACCCTAACCCATACGCTACGCCGTACACTCACCCGTACCCTAACGCGTATCCTAAGCCGTACCCTAACCCTAACCCTAACCGTAACCCTAACCCTAACCCATACCCTACGCCATACCCTAACCCGTACCCTAACCCGTATCCTAAGCCGTATCCTAACCCTAACCAATACCCTACGCAGTACCCTCACCCGTACCCTCACCCGTACCCTAAGCCGTACCCTAACCCCAACCCTAACCCTAACTCTAACCCTAACCCCTACCCTACGCCGTACCCTCACCCGTACCCTATCCCATACGCTAAGCCGTACCCTAACCCTAACAGTAACACTAACCCTAACCCTAACCCTAACCCATACCCTACGCCGTACTCTCACCCGTAACCTAACCCGTACCCTAAGCCGTACCCTAACCCTAACCCTAACCTATACACTACGCCGTACCCTCACCCGTACCCTAACCCGTACCCTAAGCCGTACCCTAACTCTAACCCTAAACCTAACCCTAACCCTTACCCATACCCTGCGCCGTACCATAACCCATACAGTAACCTGTATCCTAAGCCTTAACTTAACCCTATCCAATGACCTACACAGTACCCACACCCGTACCTTAAGCCATACCCTAACCCTAACCCTAACACTAACCCTAACCCTAAACCCTACCCTATGCCGTACCCTCACCCATACCCTATCCCATACCCTAAGCCGTACCCTAACCCTAACACTAACCCTAACCCTAACCCTAACCCTAAACTACCCTTGACTGCTTTTGCCTCCATTAGATTTCCTAAGCACTAGTGTTTTAAGGAACAGGTTAAAAAGAAAATCCTAATGTGATTTTTTTATAATGTGTTTATTCTTTATCTTATCCTAGTGACGAAAATCTTCTCCATGGCTGGACCCCAAATAATAAACCTTTACGTGCTAAGTGGTATCTAGAGAGTGGGATAGGTTTAATAAATACCCTAATCCTAACGTGTACCCTAACCCTAACCCACACCCTAACCCTAATGGGTACCCTAACCCTAACCCAAACCCTAACCCTAACACGTACGCTAATCCTAACCCGTACCCTAAACCAATCCCTAACCCTAAAACTAACCCTAACCCTAACCCTAACCCTAACCCATACGCTACGCCGTACCCTCACCCATACCCTAACCCGTATCCTAAGCCGTACCCTAACCCTAAACCTAACCCTAACCTCTACCCTACGCCGTACCCTCACCCGTACCCTAACCCGTACCCAAAGCCTTACCCTAACCCTAACCCTCACCCATACCCAACGCCGTAACCTAAACCATATCCTAACCCGTATCCTAAGCCGTACCCTAACCCTAACCAATAACCTACGCAGTACCCTCACCAGTACCCTCACCCGTATCCTAAGCCCTACCCTAACCCTAACCCTAACCCTAACCCTAAACTACCCTTTACTGCTTTTGCCTCCATTAGATTTCCTAAACACTAGTGTTTTAAGGAACAGGTTAAAAAGAAAACCTTATGTGATTTTTTTATAATGTGTTTATTCTTTATCTTATCCTAGTGACTAAAATCTTCTCCATGGCTGAACCCCAAATAATATTCCTTTACGTGCTAAGTGGTATCTAGAGAGTGGGATAGGTTTAATAAATACCCTAATCCTAAAGTGTACCCTAAACTTAACCCATACCCTAACCCTAACGCGTACCCTAACCCTAACCAAAACCCTAACCCGAACAAGTATGCTAATCCTAACCCGTACCCTAAACCAATCCCCAACCCTAAAACTAACCCTAACCCTAACCCTAACCCTAACCCATAACCTACGCCGTACCCTCACCCGTACCCTAACCCGTACCCTAAGCCGTACCCTAACCCTAACCCTAACCCTAAACCATACGCTACGCCGTACCCTCACCCGTACCCTAACCCGTATCCTAAGCCGTACCCTTACCCTAACCCTAACTCTAAACTATACCCTACGCCGTAACCTCACCCGTACCGTAACCCGTACCCTAAGCCGTACCCTAACCCTAACCCTAACCCTAACCCTAACCCATACCGTACGCCATACCCTAACACGTACCCTAACCCGTATCCTAAGCCGTACCCTAACCCTAACCAATAACCTACGCAGTATCCTCACCCATACCTTAACCCGTACCCTAAGCCGTACCCTAACCCTAACCCTAACCCTAACCCTAACCCTAACCCCTACCCTATGCCATACCCTCACCTGTACCCTATCCCATAACCTAAGCCGTACCATAACCCTAACACTAACCCTAACCCTAACCCATACGCTACGCCGTACCCAAACCCGTACCCTAACCCGTATCCTAAGCCGTACCCTAACCCTAACCCTAACCCTAACCCTAACCCATAACCTACGCCGTACCCTCACCCGTACCCTAACACGTACCCAAAGCCTTACCCTAACCCTAACCCTAACCCTCACCCATACCCAATGCCGTAACCTAACCCATATCCTAACCCGTATCCTAAGCCGTACCCTAACCCTAACCAATAACCTACGCAGTACCCTCACCAGTACCCTCACCCGTATCCTAAGCCCTACCCTAACCCTAACCCTAACCCTAACCCTAAACTACCCTTTACTGCTTTTGCGTCCATTAGATTTCCTAAACACTAGTGTTTTAAGGAACAGGTTAAAAAGAAAACCTTATGTGATTTTTTTATAATGTGTTTATTCTTTATCTTATCCTAGTGACTAAAATCTTCTCCATGGCTGAACCCCAAATAATATTCCTTTACGTGCTAAGTGGTATCTAGAGAGTGGGATAGGTTTAATAAATACCCTAAACCTAAAGTGTACCCTAAACCTAACGCATACCCTAACCCTAACGCGTACCCTAACCCTAACCAAAACCCTAACCCGAACACGTATGCTAATCCTAACCCGTACCCTAAACCAATCCCTAACCCTAAAACTAACCCTAACCCTAAACCTAACCCTAACCCATAACCTACACCGTACCCTCACCCGTACCCTAACCCGTATCCTAAGCCGTACCCTAACCCTAACCCTAACCCTAAACCATACGCTATGCCGTACCCTCACCCGTACCCTAACCCGTATCCTAAGCCGTACCCTAACCCTAACCCTAACCCTAAACTATACCCTACGCCGTAACCTCACCCGTACCCTAACCCGTACCCTAAGCCGTACCCTAACCCTAACCCTAACCCTAACCTATACACTACCCCATACCCTCACTTGTACCCTAACCCGTACCCTAAGCCGTACCCTAAACCTAACCCTAACCCTAACCCTAACCCATACCGTACGCCATACCCTAACATGTACCCTAACCCATATCCTAAGCCGTACCCTAACCCTAACCAATACCCTATGCAGTATCCTCACCCATACCCTCACCCGTACCCTAAGCCGTACCCTAACCCTAACCCTAACCCTAACTCTAAACCCTACCCTATGCCATACCCTCACCTGTACCCTATCCCATAACTTAAGCCGTACCATAACCCTAACACTAACCCTAACCCTAACCCATAACCTACGCCGTACCCTCACCCGTACCCTATCCCATACGCTAAGCCATACCCTAACCCTAACACTAACACTAACCCTAACCCTAACCCTAACCCTAACCCATACCCTATGCCGTACCCTCACCGGTAACCTAACCCGTACCCTAAGCCGTACCCTAACCCTAACCCTAACCTATACACTATGCCGTACCCTCACCCGTACCCTAACCCGTACCTTAAGCCGTACCCTAACTCTAACCCTAACCCTAACCCTAACCCTTACCCATACCCTGCGCCATACCCTAACCCATACAATAACCTGTATCCTAAGCCTTAACCTAACCCTAACCAATGACCTACACAGTACCCTCACCCGTACCCTAAGCCATACCCTAACCCTAACCCTAACACTAACCCTAACCCTAAACCCTACCCTATGCCGTACCCTCACCCATACCCTATCCCATACCCTAAGCCGTACCCTAACCCTAACACTAACCCTAACCCTAACCCTAACCCTAAACTACCCTTGACTGCTTTTGCCTCCATTAGATTTCCTAAGCACTAGTGTTTTAAGGAACAGGTTAAAAAGAAAATCCTAATGTGATTTTTTTATAATGTGTTTATTCTTTATCTTATCCTAGTGACGAAAATCTTCTCCATGGCTGGACCCTAAATAATATTCCTTTACGTGCTAAGTGGTATCTAGAGAGTGGGATAGGTTTAATAAATACCCTAATCCTAACGTGTACCCTAACCCTAACCCATACCCTACCCTAATGCGTACCCTAACCCTAACCCAAACCCTAACCCTAACACGTACGCTAATCCTAACCTGTACCCTAAACCAAGCCCTAACCCTAAAACTAACCCTAACCCTAACACTAACCCTAACCCATACGCTACGCCGTACCCTCACCCATACCCTAAACCGTATCCTAAGCCGTACCCTAACCCTAAACCTAACCCTAACCTCTACCCTACGCCGTACCCTCACCCGTACCCTAACCCGTACCCAAAGCCTTACCCTAACCCTAACCCTAACCCTCACCCATACCCAACGCCATAACCTAACCCATATCCTAACCCGTATCCTAAGCCGTACCCTAACCCTAACCAATAACCTACGCAGTACCCTCACCAGTACCCTCACCCGTATCCTAAGCCCTACCCTAACCCTAACCCTAACCCTAACCCTAAACTACCCTTTACTGCTTTTGCCTCCATTAGATTTCCTAAACACTAGTGTTTTAAGGAACAGGTTAAAAAGAAAACCTTATGTGATTTTTTTATAATGTGTTTATTCTTTATCTTATCCTAGTGACTAAAATCTTCTCCATGGCTGAACCCCAAATAATATTCCTTTACGTGCTAAGTGGTATCTAGAGAGTGGGATAGGTTTAATAAATACCCTAATCCTAAAGTGTACCCTAAACCTAACCCATACCCTAACCCTAACGCGTACCCTAACCCTAACCAAAACACTAACCCGAACACGTATGCTAATCCTAACCCGTACCCTAAACCAATCCCTAACCCTAAAACTAAACCTAACCCTAACCCTAACCCTAACCCATAACCTACGCCGTACCCTCACCCGTACCCTAACCCGTACCCTAAGCCGTACCCTAACCCTAACCCTAAACCATACGCTACGCCGTACCCTCACCCGTACCCTAACCCGTATCCTAAGCCGTACCCTAACCCTAACCCTAATTCTAAACTATACCCTACGCCGTAACCTCACCCGTACCCTAACCCGTACCCTAAGCCGTACCCTAACCCTAAACCTAACCCTAACCCTAACCCTAACCCATACCGTACGCCATACCCTAACACGTACCCTAACCCGTATCCTAAGCCGTACCCTAACCCTAACCAATACCCTACGCAGTATCCTCACCCATACCCTAACCCGTAACCTAAGCCGTACCCTAACCCTAACCCTAACCCTAACCCCTACCCTACGCCGTACCCTCACCCGTACCCTATCCCATACCCTAAGCCGTACCCTAACCCTAACACTAACCCTAACCCTAACCCTAACCCTAAACTACCCTTGATTGCTTTTGCCTCTATTAGATTTCCTAAGCACTAGTGTTTTAAGGAACAGGTTAAAAAGAAAATCCTAATGTGATTTTTTTATAGTGTGTTTATTCTTTATCTTATCCTAGTGACTAAAATCTTCTCCATGGCTGGATCCCTAATAATATTCCTTTACGTGCTACGTGGTATCTAGAGAGTGGGATAGGTTTAATAAATACCCTAATCCTAACGTGTACCCTAACCCTAACCCATACACTAACCCTAACGCGTACCCTAACCCTAACCCAAAACCTAACCCTAACACGTACGCTAATCCTAACCCGTACCCGAAACCAATCCCTAACCCTAAAACTAACCCTAACCCTAACCCTAACCCTTACCCTACGCCGTACCCTCACCCGTACCCTAACCCGTACCCTAAGACGTACCCTAACCCTAACCCTAACCCATACCCTACACCGTACCCTCACCCGTAACCTAACCCGTACCCTAAGCCGTACCCTAACCCTAACCCTAACCTATACACTACGCCGTACCCTCACCCGTACCCTAACCCGTACCCTAAGCCGTACCCTAACTCTAACCCTAACCCTAACCCTAACCCTTACCCATACCCTGCGCCGTACCCTAACCCATACAATAACCTGTATCCTAAGCCTTAACCTAACCCTAACCAATGACCTACACAGTACCCTCACCCGTACCCTAAGCCATACCCTAACCCTAACCCTAACACTAACCCTAACCCTGACCAACACTCTACGCCGTACCCTAACCCGTACCCTAACACGTATCCTAAGCCGTACCCTAACCCAAACCAATACCCTACGCAGTACCCTCACCCGTACGCTCACCCGTACCCTAAGCCATATCCTAACCCTAACCCTAAGACTACCCCTAACCCTAACCCTAACCCTAAACTACCCTTGATTGCTTTTGCCTCTATTAGATTTCCTAAGCACTAGTGTTTTAAGGAACAGGTTAAAAAGAAAATCCTAATGTGATTTTTTTATAATGTGTTTATTCTTTATCTTATCCTAGTGACTAAAATCTTCTCCATGGCTGGATCCCTAATAATATTCCTTTACGTGCTAAGTGGTATCTAGAGAGTGGGATAGGTTTAATAAATACCCTAATCCTAACGTGTACCCTAACCCTAAACCATACCCTAACCCTAACGCGTACCCTAACCCTAACCCAAAACCTAACCCTAACACGTACGCTAATCCTAACCCGTACCCTAAACCAATCCCTAACCCTAAAACTAACCCTAACCCTAACCCTAACCCTAACCCTTACCCTACGCCTTACCCTCACCCGTACCCTCACCCGTACCCTAAGACGTACCCTAACCCTAACCCTAACCCATACGCTACGCCGTACCCTCACCCGTACCCTAACCCGTATCCTAAGCCGTACCCTAACCCTAACCCTAACCGTAACCCTAACCCTAACCCATACCCTACGCCATACCCTAACCCGTACCCTAACCCGTATCCTAAGCCGTATCCTAACCCTAACCAATACCCTACGCAGTACCCTCACCCGTACCCTCACCCGTACCCTAAGCCGTACCCTAACCCCAACCCTAACCCTAACTCTAACCCTAACCCCTACCCTACGCCGTACCCTCACCCGTACCCTATCCCATACGCTAAGCCGTACCCTAACCCTAACAGTAACACTAACCCTAACCCTAACCCTAACCCATACCCTACGCCGTACTCTCACCCGTAACCTAACCCGTACCCTAAGCCGTACCCTAACCCTAACCCTAACCTATACACTACGCCGTACCCTCACCCGTACCCTAACCCGTACCCTAAGCCGTACCCTAACTCTAACCCTAACCCTAACCCTAACCCTTACCCATACCCTGCGCCGTACCATAACCCATACAGTAACCTGTATCCTAAGCCTTAACTTAACCCTATCCAATGACCTACACAGTACCCTCACCCGTACCCTAAGCCATACCCTAACCCTAACCCTAACACTAACCCTAACCCTGACCAACACTCTACGCCGTACCCTAACCCGTACCCTAACACGTATCCTAAGCCGTACCCTAACCCAAACCAATACCCTACGCAGTACCCTCACCCGTACCCTCACCCGTACCCTAAGCCATACCCTAACCCTAACCCTAACACTAACCCTAACCCTAACCCTAACCCTAAACTACCCTTGACTGCTTTTGCCTCCATTAGATTTCCTAAGCACTAGTGTTTTAAGGAACAGGTTAAAAAGAAAATCCTAATGTGATTTTTTTATAATGTGTTTATTCTTATCTTATCCTAGTGACGAAAATCTTCTCCATGGCTGGACCCCAAATAATAAACCTTTACGTGCTAAGTGGTATCTAGAGGGTGGGATAGGTTTAATAAATACCCTAATCCTAACGTGTACCCTAACCCTAACCCACACCCTAACCCTAATGCGTACCCTAACCCTAACCCAAACCCTAACCCTAACACGTACGCTAATCCTAACCCGTACCCTAAACCAATCCCTAACCCTAAAACTAACCCTAACCCTAACCCTAACCCTAACCCATACGCTACGCCGTACCCTCACCCATACCCTAACCCGTATCCTAAGCCGTACCCTAACCCTAAACCTAACCCTAACCTCTACCCTACGCCGTACCCTCACCCGTACCCTAACCCGTACCCAAAGCCTTACCCTAACCCTAACCCTAACCCTCACCCATACCCAACGCCGTAACCTAAACCATATCCTAACCCGTATCCTAAGCCGTACCCTAACCCTAACCAATAACCTACGCAGTACCCTCACCAGTACCCTCACCCGTATCCTAAGCCCTACCCTAACCCTAACCCTAACCCTAACCCTAAACTACCCTTTACTGCTTTTGCCTCCATTAGATTTCCTAAACACTAGTGTTTTAAGGAACAGGTTAAAAAGAAAATCCTCATGTGATTTTTTTATAATGTGTTTATTCTTTATCTTATCCTAGTGACTAAAATCTTCTCCATGGCTGGATCCCTAATAACATTCCTTTACGTGCTAAGTGGTATCTAGAGAGTGGGATAGGTTTAATAAATACCCTAATCCTAACGTGTACCCTAACACTAACCTATACCCTAACCCTAACGCGTACCCTAACCCTAACCCAAAACCTAATCCTAACACGTACGCTAATCCTAACCCGTACCCTAAACCAATCCCTAACCCTAAAACTAACCATAACCCTAACCCTAACCCATACGCTACGCCGTACCCTCACCCGTAACCTAACCCGTATCCTAAGCCGTACCCTAACCCTAACCCTAACCCTAACCCTAACCCTAACCCATACCCTACGCCATACCCTAACCCGTACCCTAACCCGTATCCTAAGCCGTATCCTAACCCTAACCAATACCCTACGCAGTACCCTCACCCGTACCCTCACCCGTACCCTAAGCCGTACCCTAACCCTAACCCTAACCTATACACTACGCCATACCCTCACCCGTACCCTAACCCGTACCCTAAGCCGTACCCTAACCCTAACCCTAACCCTAAACCATACGCTATGCCGTACCCTCACCCGTACCCTAACCCGTATCCTAAGCCGTACCCTAACCCTAACCCTAACCCTAAACTATACCCTACGCCGTAACCTCACCCATACCCTAACCCGTATCCTAAGCCGTACCCTAACCCTAACCCTAACCCTAAACTATACCCTACGCCGTAACCTCAGACGTACCCTAACCCGTACCCTAAGCCGTACCCTAACCCTAACCCTAACCCTAACCCTAACCCTAACCCTAACCCATACCGTACGCCATACCCTAACACGTACCCTAACCCGTATCCTAAGCCGTACCCTAACCCTAACCAATACCCTACGCAGTATCCTCACCCATACCCTCACCCGTACCCGAAGCCGTACCCTAACCCTAAACCTAACCCTAACCCTAACCCCTAACCTATGCCATACCCTCACCTGTACCCTATCCCATAACCTAAGCCGTACCATAACCCTAACACTAACCCTAACCCTAACCCATAACCTACGCCGTACCCTCACCCGTACATTAACCCGTATCCTAAGCCGTACCCTAACCCGAACCCTAACCCTAACCCTAACCCATAACCTACGCCGTACCCTCACCCGTACCCTAACACGTACCCTAGGACGTACCGTAACCCTAACCCTAACACTAACCCTAACCCTAACCCACACTCTACGCCATACCCTAACCCGTACCCTAACACGTATCCTAAGCCATACCCTAACCCTAACCAATACCCTATGCAGTATCCTCACCCATACCCTCACCCGTACCCTAAGCCGTACCCTAACCCTAACTCTAACCCTAACCCTAACCCTAAACCCTACCCTATGCCATACCCTCACCTGTACCCTATCCCATAACCTAAGCCGTACCATAACCCTAACACTAACCCTAACCCTAACCCTAACCCATAACTTACGCCGTACCCTCACCCGTACGCTAACCCGTATCCTAAGACGTACCGTAACCCTAACCAATACCCTACGCAGTATCCTCACCCATACCCTCACCCGTACCCTAAGCCGTACCCTAACCCTAACCCTAACCCTAACCCTAACCCATACCCTATGCCATACCCTCACCTGTACCCTATCCCATAACCTAAGCCGTACCCTAACCCTAACCCTAACCCTAACCCTAACCCATAACCTACGCCGTACCCTCACCCGTACCCTAACACGTACCCTAAGACGTACCGTAACCCTAACCCTAACACTAACCCTAACCCTAACCCACACTCTACGCCGTACCCTAACCCGTACCCTAACACGTATCCTAAGCCATACCCTAACCCTAACCAATACCCTACGCAGTACCCTCACCCGTACACTCACTCGTACACTAAGCCATACCCTAACCCTAACCCTAACCCTAACCCTAACCCCTACCCTACGCCGTACCCTCACCCGTACCCTATCCCATACCCTAAGCCGTACCCTAACCCTAACACTAACCCTAACCCTAACCCTAACCCTAAACTACCCTTGATTGCTTTTGCCTCTATTAGATTTCCTAAGCACTAGTGTTTTAAGGAACAGGTTAAAAAGAAAATCCTAATGTGATTTTTTTATAATGTGTTTATTCTTTATCTTATCCTAGTGACTAAAATCTTCTCCATGGCTGGATCCCTAATAATATTCCTTTACGTGCTAAGTGGTATCTAGAGAGTGGGATAGGTTTAATAAATACCCTAATCTTACGTGTACCCTAACCCTAATCTATACCCTAACCCTAACGCGTACCCTAACCCTAACCCAAAACCTAATCCTAACACGTACGCTAATCCTAACCCGTACCCTAAACCAATACCTAACCCTAAAACTAACCCTAACCCTAACCCTAACCCTAACCCATACCCTACGCCATACCCTAACCCGTACCCTAACCCGTATCCTAAGCCGTATCCTAACCCTAACCCCTACCCTACGCCGTACCCTCACCCGTACCCTATCCCATACGCTAAGCCGTACCCTAACCCTAACACTAACACTAACCCTAACCCTAACCCTAACCCTAACCCATACCCTACGCCGTACCCTCACCCGTAACCTAACCCGTACCCTAAGCCGTACCCTAACCCTAACCCTAACCTATACACTATGCCGTACCCTCACCCGTACCCTAACCCGTACCCTAAGCCGTACCCTAACTCTAACCCTAACACTAACCCTTACCCATAGCCTGCCCCGTACCCTAACCCATACAATAACCTGTTTCCTAAGCCTTAACCTAACCCTAACCAATGACCTACACAGTACCCTCACCCGTACCCTAAGCCATACCCTAACCCTAACCCTAACACTAACCCTAACCCTAAACCCTACCCTATGCCGTACCCTCACCCATACCCTATCCCATACCCTAAGCCGTACCCTAACCCTAACACTAACCCTAACCCTAACCCTAACCCTATACTACCCTTGACTGCTTTTGCCTCCATTAGATTTCCTAAGCACGAGTGTTTTAAGGAACAGGTTAAAAAGAAAATCCTAATGTGATTTTTTTATAATGTGTTTATTCTTTATCTTATCCTAGTGACGAAAATCTTCTCCATGGCTGGACCCTAAATAATATTCCTTTACGTGCTAAGTGGTATCTAGAGAGTGGGACAGGTTTAATAAATACCCTAATCCTAACGTGTACCCTAACCCTAACCCATACCCTAACCCTAATGCGTACCCTAACCCTAACCCAAAACCTAACCCTAACACGTACGCTACTCCTAACATGTACCCTAAACCAAGCCCTAACCCTAAAACTAACCCTAACCCTAACCCTAACCCTAACCCATACGCTACGCAGTACCCTCACCCATACCCTAACCCGTATCCTAAGCCGTACCCTAACCCTAAAACTAACCCTAACCTCTACCCTATGCCGTACCCTCACCCGTACCCTAACCCGTACCCAAAGCCTTACCCTAACCCTAACCCTAACCCTCACCCATACCCAACGCCGTAACCTAACCCATATCCTAACCCGTATCCTAAGCCGTACCCTAACCCTAACCAATAACCTACGCAGTACCCTCACCAGTACCCTCACCCGTATCCTAAGCCCTACCCTAACCCTAACCCTAACCCTAACCCTAAACTACCCTTTACTGCTTTTGCCTCCATTAGATTTCCTAAACACTAGTGTTTAAAGGAACAGGTTAAAAAGAAAACCTTATGTGATTTTTTTATAATGTGTTTATTCTTTATCTTATCCTAGTGAATAAAATCTTGTCCATGGCTGAACCCCAAATAATATTCCTTTACGTGCTAAGTGGTATCTAGAAAGTGGGATAGGTTTAATAAATACCCTAATCCTAAAGTGTACCCTAAACCTAACCCATACCCTAACCCTAACGCGTACCCTAACCCTAACCAAAACCCTAACCCGAACAAGTATGCTAATCCTAACCCGTACCCTAAACCAATCCCTAACCCTAAAACTAACCCTAACCCTAACCCTAACCGTAACCCATAACCTACGCCGTACCCTCACCCGTACCCTAACCCGTACCCTAAGCCGTACCCTAACCCTAACCCTAACCCTAAACCATACGCTACGCCGTACCCTCACCCGTACCCTAACCCGTATCCTAAGCCGTACCCTAACCCTAACCCTAACTCTAAACTATACCCTACGCCGTAACCTCACCCGTACCCTAACCCGAACCCTAAGCCGTACCCTAAACCTAACCCTAACCCTAACCCTAACCCATACCGTACGCCATACCCTAACATGTACCCTAACCCATATCCTAAGCCGTACCCTAACCCTAACCAATACCCTATGCAGTATCCTCACCCATACCCTCACCCGTACCCTAAGCCATACCCTAACCCTAACCCTAACCCTAACTCTAAACCCTACCCTATGCCATACCCTCACCTGTACCCTATCCCATAACTTAAGCCGTACCATAACCCTAACACTAACCCTAACCCTAACCCATAACCTACGCCGTACCCTCACCCGTACCCTATCCCATACGCTAAGCCGTACCCTAACCCTAACACTAACACTAACCCTAACCCTAACCCTAACCCTAACCCATACCCTATGCCGTACCCTCACCCGTAACCTAACCCGTACCCTAAGCCGTACCCTAACCCTAACCCTAACCTATACACTATGCCGTACCCTCACCCGTACCCTAACCCGTACCTTAAGCCGTACCCTAACTCTAACCCTAACCCTAACCCTAACCCTTACCCATACCCTGCGCCATACCCTAACCCATACAATAACCTGTATCCTAAGCCTTAACCTAACCCTAACCAATGACCTACACAGTACCCTCACCCGTACCCTAAGCCATACCCTAACCCTAACCCTAACACTAACCCTAACCCTAAACCCTACCCTATGCCGTACCCTCACCCATACCCTATCCCATACCCTAAGCCGTACCCTAACCCTAACACTAACCCTAACCCTAACCCTAACCCTAAACTACCCTTGATTGCTTTTGCCTCCATTAGATTTCCTAAGCACTAGTGTTTTAAGGAACAGGTTAAAAAGAAAATCCTAATGTGATTTTTTTATAATGTGTTTATTCTTTATCTTATCCTAGTGACGAAAATCTTCTCCATGGCTGGACCCTAAATAATATTCCTTTACGTGCTAAGTGGTATCTAGAGAGTGGGATAGGTTTAATAAATACCCTAATCCTAACGTGTACCCTAACCCTAACCCATACCCTAACCCTAATGCGTACCCTAACCCTAACCCAAACCCTAACCCTAACACGTACGCTAATCCTAACCTGTACCCTAAACCAAGCCCTAACCCTAAAACTAACCCTAACCCTAACACTAACCCTAACCCATACGCTACGCCGTACCCTCACCCATACCCTAAACCGTATCCTAAGCCGTACCCTAACCCTAAACCTAACCCTAACCTCTACCCTACGCCGTACCCTCACCCGTACCCTAACCCGTACCCAAAGCCTTACCCTAACCCTAACCCTAACCCTCACCCATACCCAACGCCATAACCTAACCCATATCCTAACCCGTATCCTAAGCCGTACCCTAACCCTAACCAATAACCTACGCAGTACCCTCACCAGTACCCTCACCCGTATCCTAAGCCCTACCCTAACCCTAACCCTAACCCTAACCCTAAACTACCCTTTACTGCTTTTGCCTCCATTAGATTTCCTAAACACTAGTGTTTTAAGGAACAGGTTAAAAAGAAAACCTTATGTGATTTTTTTATAATGTGTTTATTCTTTATCTTATCCTAGTGACTAAAATCTTCTCCATGGCTGAACCCCAAATAATATTCCTTTACGTGCTAAGTGGTATCTAGAGAGTGGGATAGGTTTAATAAATACCCTAATCCTAAAGTGTACCCTAAACCTAACCCATACCCTAACCCTAACGCGTACCCTAACCCTAACCAAAACACTAACCCGAACAAGTATGCTAATCCTAACCCGTACCCTAAACCAATCCCTAACCCTAAAACTAAACCTAACCCTAACCCTAACCCTAACCCATAACCTACGCCGTACCCTCACCCGTACCCTAACCCGTACCCTAAGCCGTACCCTAACCCTAACCCTAATTCTAAACTATACCCTACGCCGTAACCTCACCCGTACCCTAACCCGTACCCTAAGCCGTACCCTAACCCTAAACCTAACCCTAACCCTAACCCTAACCCATACCGTACGCCATACCCTAACACGTACCCTAACCCGTATCCTAAGCCGTACCCTAACCCTAACCAATACCCTACGCAGTATCCTCACCCATACCCTAACCCGTAACCTAAGCCGTACCCTAACCCTAACCCTAACCCTAACCCCTACCCTACGCCGTACCCTCACCCGTACCCTATCCCATACCCTAAGCCGTACCCTAACCCTAACACTAACCCTAACCCTAACCCTAACCCTAAACTACCCTTGATTGCTTTTGCCTCTATTAGATTTCCTAAGCACTAGTGTTTTAAGGAACAGGTTAAAAAGAAAATCCTAATGTGATTTTTTTATAGTGTGTTTATTCTTTATCTTATCCTAGTGACTAAAATCTTCTCCATGGCTGGATCCCTAATAATATTCCTTTACGTGCTACGTGTTATCTAGAGAGTGGGATAGGTTTAATAAATACCCTAATCCTAACGTGTACCCTAACCCTAACCCATACACTAACCCTAACGCGTACCCTAACCCTAACCCAAAACCTAACCCTAACACGTACGCTAATCCTAACCCGTACCCGAAACCAATCCCTAACCCTAAAACTAACCCTAACCCTAACCCTAACCCTTACCCTACGCCGTACCCTCACCCGTACCCTAACCCGTACCCTAAGACGTACCCTAACCCTAACCCTAACCCATACCCTACACCGTACCCTCACCCGTAACCTAACCCGTACCCTAAGCCGTACCCTAACCCTAACCCTAACCTATACACTACGCCGTACCCTCACCCGTACCCTAACCCGTACCCTAAGCCGTACCCTAACTCTAACCCTAACCCTAACCCTAACCCTTACCCATACCCTGCGCCGTACCCTAACCCATACAATAACCTGTATCCTAAGCCTTAACCTAACCCTAACCAATGACCTACACAGTACCCTCACCCGTACCCTAAGCCATACCCTAACCCTAACCCTAACACTAACCCTAACCCTGACCAACACTCTACGCCGTACCCTAACCCGTACCCTAACACGTATCCTAAGCCGTACCCTAACCCAAACCAATACCCTACGCAGTACCCTCACCCGTACCCTCACCCGTACCCTAAGCCATACCCTAACCCTAACCCTAAGACTACCCCTAACCCTAACCCTAACCCTAAACTACCCTTGATTGCTTTTGCCTCTATTAGATTTCCTAAGCACTAGTGTTTTAAGGAACAGGTTAAAAAGAAAATCCTAATGTGATTTTTTTATAATGTGTTTATTCTTTATCTTATCCTAGTGACTAAAATCTTCTCCATGGCTGGATCCCTAATAATATTCCTTTACGTGCTAAGTGGTATCTAGAGAGTGGGATAGGTTTAATAAATACCCTAATCCTAACGTGTACCCTAACCCTAAACCATACCCTAACCCTAACGCGTACCCTAACCCTAACCCAAAACCTAACCCTAACACGTACGCTAATCCTAACCCGTACCCTAAACCAATCCCTAACCCTAAAACTAACCCTAACCCTAACCCTAACCCTAACCCTTACCCTACGCCGTACCCTCACCCGTACCCTCACCCGTACCCTAAGACGTACCCTAACCCTAACCCTAACCCATACGCTACGCCGTACCCTCACCCGTACCCTAACCCGTATCCTAAGCCGTACCCTAACCCTAACCCTAACCGTAACCCTAACCCTAACCCATACCCTACGCCATACCCTAACCCGTACCCTAACCCGTATCCTAAGCCGTATCCTAACCCTAACCAATACCCTACGCAGTACCCTCACCCGTACCCTCACCCGTACCCTAAGCCGTACCCTAACCCCAACCCTAACCCTAACTCTAACCCTAACCCCTACCCTACGCCGTACCCTCACCCGTACCCTATCCCATACGCTAAGCCGTACCCTAACCCTAACAGTAACACTAACCCTAACCCTAACCCTAACCCATACCCTACGCCGTACTCTCACCCGTAACCTAACCCGTACCCTAAGCCGTACCCTAACCCTAACCCTAACCTATACACTACGCCGTACCCTCACCCGTACCCTAACCCGTACCCTAAGCCGTACCCTAACTCTAACCCTAACCCTAACCCTAACCCTTACCCATACCCTGCGCCGTACCATAACCCATACAGTAACCTGTATCCTAAGCCTTAACTTAACCCTATCCAATGACCTACACAGTACCCTCACCCGTACCTTAAGCCATACCCTAACCCTAACCCTAACACTAACCCTAAATCTAAACCCTACCCTATGCCGTACCCTCACCCATACCCTATCCCATACCCTAAGCCGTACCCTAACCCTAACACTAACCCTAACCCTAACCCTAACCCTAAACTACCCTTGACTGCTTTTGCCTCCATTAGATTTCCTAAGCACTAGTGTTTTAAGGAACAGGTTAAAAAGAAAATCCTAATGTGATTTTTTTATAATGTGTTTATTCTTTATCTTATCCTAGTGACGAAAATCTTCTCCATGGCTGGACCCCAAATAATAAACCTTTACGTGCTAAGTGGTATCTAGAGAGTGGGATAGGTTTAATAAATACCCTAATCCTAACGTGTACCCTAACCCTAACCCACACCCTAACCCTAATGCGTACCCTAACCCTAACCCAAACCCTAACCCTAACACGTACGCTAATCCTAACCCGTACCCTAATCCAATCCCTAACCCTAAAACTAACCCTAACCCTAACCCTAACCCTAACCCATACGCTACGCCGTACCCTCACCCATACCCTAACCCGTATCCTAAGCCGTACCCTAACCCTAAACCTAACCCTAACCTCTACCCTACGCCGTACCCTCACCCGTACCCTAACCCGTACCCAAAGCCTTACCCTAACCCTAACCCTAACCCTCACCCATACCCAACGCCGTAACCTAAACCATATCCTAACCCGTATCCTAAGCCGTACCCTAACCCTAACCAATAACCTACGCAGTACCCTCACCAGTACCCTCACCCGTATCCTAAGCCCTACCCTAACCCTAACCCTAACCCTAACCCTAAACTACCCTTTACTGCTCTTGCCTCCATTAGATTTCCTAAACACTAGTGTTTTAAGGAACAGGTTAAAAAGAAAATCCTCATGTGATTTTTTTATAATGTGTTTATTCTTTATCTTATCCTAGTGACTAAAATCTTCTCCATGGCTGGATCCCTAATAACATTCCTTTACGTGCTAAGTGGTATCTAGAGAGTGGGATAGGTTTAATAAACACCCTAATCCTAACGTGTACCCTAACACTAACCTATACCCTAACCCTAACGCGTACCCTAACCCTAACCCAAAACCTAATCGTAACACGTACGCTAATCCTAACCCGTACCCTAAACCAATCCCTAACCCTAAAACTAACCCTAACCCTAACCCTAACCCATACGCTACGCCGTACCCTCACCCGTAACCTAACCCGTATCCTAAGCCGTACCCTAACCCTAACCCTAACCCTAACCCTAACCCTAACCCTAACCCATACCCTACGCCATACCCTAACCCGTACCCTAACCCGTATCCTAAGCCGTATCCTAACCCTAACCAATACCCTACGCAGTACCCTCACCCATACCCTCACCCGTACCCTAAGCCGTACCCTAAACCTAACCCTAACCTATACACTACGCCATACCCTCACCCGTACCCTAACCCGTACCCTAAGCCGTACCCTAACCCTAACCCTAACCCTAAACCATACGCTACGCCGTACCCTCACCCGTACCCTAACCCGTATCCTAAGCCGTACCCTAACCCTAACCCTAACCCTAAACTATACCCTACGCCGTAACCTCACCCATACCCTAACCCGTATCCTAAGCCGTACCCTAACCCTAACCCTAACCCTAAACTATACCCTACGCCGTAACCTCACACGTACACTAACCCGTACCCTAAGCCGTACCCTAACCCTAACCCTAACCCTAACCCTAACCCTAACCCTAACCCATACCATACGCCATACCCTAACACGTACCCTAACCCGTATCCTAAGCCGTACCCTAACCCTAACCAATACCCTACGCAGTATCCTCACCCATACCCTCACCCGTACCCGAAGCCGTACCCTAACCCTAAACCTAACACTAACCCTAACCCCTAACCTATGCCATACCCTCACCTGTACCCTATCCCATAACCTAAGCCGTACCATAACCCTAACACTAACCCTAACCCTAACCCATAACCTACGCCGTACCCTCACCCGTACATTAACCCGTATCCTAAGCCGTACCCTAACCCTAACCCTAACCCTAACCCTAACCCATAACCTACGCTGTACCCTCACCCGTACCCTAACACGTACCCTAGGACGTACCGTAACCCTAACCCTAACACTAACCCTAACCCTAACCCACACTCTACGCCATACCCTAACCCGTACCCTAACACGTATCCTAAGCCATACCCTAACCCTAACCAATACCCTATGCAGTATCCTCACCCATACCCTCACCCGTACCCTAAGCCGTACCCTAACCCTAACTCTAACCCTAACCCTAACCCTAAACCCTACCCTATGCCATACCCTCACCTGTACCCTATCCCATAACCTAAGCCGTACCATAACCCTAACACTAACCCTAACCCTAACCCTAACCCATAACTTACGCCGTACCCTCACCCGTACGCTAACCCGTATCCTAAGACGTACCGTAACCCTAACCAATACCCTACGCAGTATCCTCACCCATACCCTCACCCGTACCCTAAGCCGTACCCTAACCCTAACCCTAAACCTAACCCTAACCCATACCCTATGCCATACCCTCACCTGTACCCTATCCCATAACCTAAGCCGTACCCTAACCCTAACCCTAACCCTAACCCTAACCCATAACCTACGCCGTACCCTCACCCGTACCCTAACACGTACCCTAAGACGTACCGTAACCCTAACCCTAACACTAACCCTAACCCTAACCCACACTCTACGCCGTACCCTAACCCGTAACTTAACACGTATCCTAAGCCATACCCTAACCCTAACCAATACCCTACGCAGTACCCTCACCCGTACACTCACTCGTACACTAAGCCATACCCTAACCCTAACCCTAACCCTAACCCTAACCCCTACCCTACGCCGTACCCTCACCCGTACCCTATCCCATACCCTAAGCCGTACCCTAACCCTAACACTAACCCTAACCCTAACCCTAACCCTAAACTACCCTTGATTGCTTTTGCCTCTATTAGATTTCCTAAGCACTAGTGTTTTAAGGAACAGGTTAAAAAGAAAATCCTAATGTGATTTTTTTATAATGTGTTTATTCTTTATCTTATCCTAGTGACTAAAATCTTCTCCATGGCTGGATCCCTAATAATATTCCTTTACGTGCTAAGTGGTATCTAGAGAGTGGGATAGGTTTAATAAATACCCTAATCTTACGTGTACCCTAACCCTAACCTATACCCTAACCCTAACGCGTACCCTAACCCTAACCCAAAACCTAATCCTAACACGTACGCTAATCCTAACCCGTACCCTAAACCAATACCTAACCCTAAAACTAACCCTAACCCTAACCCTAACCCTAACACATACCCTACGCCATACCCTAACCCGTACCCTAACCCGTATCCTAAGCCGTATCCTAACCCTAACCCCTACCCTACGCCGTACCCTCACCCGTACCCTATCCCATACGCTAAGCCGTACCCTAACCCTAACACTAACACTAACCCTAACCCTAACCCTAACCCTAAACCATACGCTACGCCGTACCCTCACCCGTACCCTAACCCGTATCCTAAGCCGTACCCTAACCCTAACCCTAACCCTAAACCATACGCTACGCCGTACCCTCACCCGTACCCTAACCCGTATCCTAAGCCGTACCCTAACCCTAACCCTAACTCTAAACTATACCCTACGCCGTAACCTCACCCGTACCCTAACCCGTACCCTAAGCCGTACCCTAAACCTAACCCTAACCCTAACCCTAACCCATACCGTACGCCATACCCTAACATGTACCCTAACCCATATCCTAAGCCGTACCCTAACCCTAACCAATACCCTATGCAGTATCCTCACCCATACCCTCACCCGTACCCTAAGCCGTACCCTAACCCTAACCCTAACCCTAACTCTAAACCCTACCCTATGCCATACCCTCACCTGTACCCTATCCCATAACTTAAGCCGTACCATAACCCTAACACTAACCCTAACCCTAACCCATAACCTACGCCGTACCCTCACCCGTACCCTATCCCATACGCTAAGCCGTACCCTAACCCTAACACTAACACTAACCCTAACCCTAACCCTAACCCTAACCCATACCCTATGCCGTACCCTCACCCGTAACCTAACCCGTACCCTAAGCCGTACCCTAACCCTAACCCTAACCTATACACTATGCCGTACCCTCACCCGTACCCTAACCCGTACCTTAAGCCGTACCCTAACTCTAACCCTAACCCTAACCCTAACCCTTACCCATACCCTGCGCCATACCCTAACCCATACAATAACCTGTATCCTAAGCCTTAACCTAACCCTAACCAATGACCTACACAGTACCCTCACCCGTACCCTAAGCCATACCCTAACCCTAACCCTAACACTAACCCTAACCCTAAACCCTACCCTATGCCGTACCCTCACCCATACCCTATCCCATACCCTAAGCCGTACCCTAACCCTAACACTAACCCTAACCCTAACCCTAACCCTAAACTACCCTTGACTGCTTTTGCCTCCATTAGATTTCCTAAGCACTAGTGTTTTAAGGAACAGGTTAAAAAGAAAATCCTAATGTGATTTTTTTATAATGTGTTTATTCTTTATCTTATCCTAGTGACGAAAATCTTCTCCATGGCTGGACCCTAAATAATATTCCTTTACGTGTTAAGTGGTATCTAGAGAGTGGGATAGGTTTAATAAATACCCTAATCCTAACGTGTACCCTAACCCTAACCCATACCCTAACCCTAATGCGTACCCTAACCCTAACCCAAACCCTAACCCTAACACGTACGCTAATCCTAACCTGTACCCTAAACCAAGCCCTAACCCTAAAACTAACCCTAACCCTAACACTAACCCTAACCCATACGCTACGCCGTACCCTCACCCATACCCTAAACCGTATCCTAAGCCGTACCCTAACCCTAAACCTAACCCTAACCTCTACCCTACGACGTACCCTCACCCGTACCCTAACCCGTACCCAAAGCCTTACCCTAACCCTAACCCTAACCCTCACCCATACCCAACGCCATAACCTAACCCATATCCTAACCCGTATCCTAAGCCGTACCCTAACCCTAACCAATAACCTACGCAGTACCCTCACCAGTACCCTCACCCGTATCCTAAGCCCTACCCTAACCCTAACCCTAACCCTAACCCTAAACTACCCTTTACTGCTTTTGCCTCCATTAGATTTCCTAAACACTAGTGTTTTAAGGAACAGGTTAAAAAGAAAACCTTATGTGATTTTTTTATAATGTGTTTATTCTTTATCTTATCCTAGTGACTAAAATCTTCTCCATGGCTGAACCCCAAATAATATTCCTTTACGTGCTAAGTGGTATCTAGAGAGTGGGATAGGTTTAATAAATACCCTAATCCTAAAGTGTACCCTAAACCTAACCCATACCCTAACCCTAACGCGTACCCTAACCCTAACCAAAACACTAACCCGAACAAGTATGCTAATACTAACCCGTACCATAAACCAATCCCTAACCCTAAAACTAAACCTAACCCTAACCCTAACCCTAACCCATAACCTACGCCGTACCCTCACCCGTACCCTAACCCGTACCCTAAGCCGTACCCTAACCCTAACCCTAACCCTAAACCATACGCTACGCCGTACCCTCACCCGTACCCTAACCCGTATCCTAAGCCGTACCCTAACCCTAACCCTAATTCTAAACTATACCCTACGCCGTAACCTCACCCGTACCCTAACCCGTACCCTAAGCCGTACCCTAACCCTAAACCTAACCCTAACCCTAACCCTAACCCATACCGTACGCCATACCCTAACACGTACCCTAACCCGTATCCTAAGCCGTACCCTAACCCTAACCAATACCCTACGCAGTATCCTCACCCATACCCTAACCCGTAACCTAAGCCGTACCCTAACCCTAACCCTAACCCTAACCCCTACCCTACGCCGTACCCTCACCCGTACCCTATCCCATACCCTAAGCCGTACCCTAACCCTAACACTAACCCTAACCCTAACCCTAACCCTAAACTACCCTTGATTGCTTTTGCCTCTATTAGATTTCCTAAGCACTAGTGTTTTAAGGAACAGGTTAAAAAGAAAATCCTAATGTGATTTTTTTATAGTGTGTTTATTCTTTATCTTATCCTAGTGACTAAAATCTTCTCCATGGCTGGATCCCTAATAATATTCCTTTACGTGCTACGTGGTATCTAGAGAGTGGGATAGGTTTAATAAATACCCTAATCCTAACGTGTACCCTAACCCTAACCCATACACTAACCCTAACGCGTACCCTAACCCTAACCCAAAACCTAACCCTAACACGTACGCTAATCCTAACCCGTACCCGAAACCAATCCCTAACCCTAAATCTAACCCTAACCCTAACCCTAACCCTTACCCTACGCCGTACCCTCACCCGTACCCTAACCCGTACCTTAAGACGTACCCTAACCCTAACCCTAACCCATACCCTACACCGTACCCTCACCCGTAACCTAACCCGTACCCTAAGCCGTACCCTAACCCTAACCCTAACCTATACACTACGCCGTACCCTCACCCGTACCCTAACCCGTACCCTAAGCCGTACCCTAACTCTAACCCTAACCCTAACCCTAACCCTTACCCATACCCTGCGCCGTACCCTAACCCATACAATAACCTGTATCCTAAGCCTTAACCTAACCCTAACCAATGACCTACACAGTACCCTCACCCGTACCCTAAGCCATACCCTAACCCTAACCCTAACACTAACCCTAACCCTGACCAACACTCTACGCCGTACCCTAACCCGTACCCTAACACGTATCCTAAGCCGTACCCTAACCCAAACCAATACCCTACGCAGTACCCTCACCCGTACCCTCACCCGTACCCTAAGCCATACCCTAACCCTAACCCTAAGACCACCCCTAACCCTAACCCTAACCCTAAACTACCCTTGATTGCTTTTGCCTCTATTAGATTTCCTAAGCACTAGTGTTTTAAGGAACAGGTTAAAAAGAAAATCCTAATGTGATTTTTTTATAATGTGTTTATTCTTTATCTTATCCTAGTGACTAAAATCTTCTCCATGGCTGGATCCCTAATAATATTCCTTTACGTGCTAAGTGGTATCTAGAGAGTGGGATAGGTTTAATAAATACCCTAATCCTAACGTGTACCCTAACCCTAAACCATACCCTAACCCTAACGCGTACCCTAACCCTAACCCAAAACCTAACCCTAACACGTACGCTAATCCTAACCCGTACCCTAAACCAATCCCTAACCCTAAAACTAACCCTAACCCTAACCCTAACCCTAACCCTTACCCTACGCCGTACCCTCACCCGTACCCTCACCCGTACCCTAAGACGTACCCTAACCCTAACCCTAACCCATACGCTACGCCGTACCCTCACCCGTACCCTAACCCGTATCCTAAGCCGTACCCTAACCCTAACCCTAACCGTAACCCTAACCCTAACCCATACCCTACGCCATACCCTAACCCGTACCCTAACCCGTATCCTAAGCCGTATCCTAACCCTAACCAATACCCTACGCAGTACCCTCACCCGTACCCTCACCCGTACCCTAAGCCGTACCCTAACCCCAACCCTAACCCTAACTCTAACCCTAACCCCTACCCTACGCCGTACCCTCACCCGTACCCTATCCCATACGCTAAGCCGTACCCTAACCCTAACAGTAACACTAACCCTAACCCTAACCCTAACCCATACCCTACGCCGTACTCTCACCCGTAACCTAACCCGTACCCTAAGCCGTACCCTAACCCTAACCCTAACCTATACACTACGCCGTACCCTCACCCGTACCCTAACCCGTACCCTAAGCCGTACCCTAACTCTAACCCTAACCCTAACCCTAACCCTTACCCATACCCTGCGCCGTACCATAACCCATACAATAACCTGTATCCTAAGCCTTAACTTAACCCTATCCAATGACCTACACAGTACCCTCACCCGTACCTTAAGCCATACCCTAACCCTAACCCTAACACTAACCCTAACCCTAAACCCTACCCTATGCCGTACCCTCACCCATACCCTATCCCATACCCTAAGCCGTACCCTAACCCTAACACTAACCCTAACCCTAACCCTAACCCTAAACTACCCTTGACTGCTTTTGCCTCCATTAGATTTCCTAAGCACTAGTGTTTTAAGGAACAGGTTAAAAAGAAAATCCTAATGTGATTTTTTTATAATGTGTTTATTCTTTATCTTATCCTAGTGACGAAAATCTTCTCCATGGCTGGACCCCAAATAATAAACCTTTACGTGCTAAGTGGTATCTAGAGAGTGGGATAGGTTTAATAAATACCCTAATCCTAACGTGTACCCTAACCCTAA
Organism: Eubalaena glacialis; assembly: GCF_028564815.1. Classification (NCBI taxonomy): domain Eukaryota; kingdom Metazoa; phylum Chordata; class Mammalia; order Artiodactyla; family Balaenidae; genus Eubalaena; species Eubalaena glacialis. The sequence goes on from NW_026871254.1 coordinate 519,730, forward strand.
CCCACACCCTAACCCTAATGCGTACCCTAACCCTAACCCAAACCCTAACCCTAACACGTACGCTAATCCTAACCCGTACCCTAAACCAATCCCTAACCCTAAAACTAACCCTAACCCTAACCCTAACCCTAACCCATACGCTACGCCGTACCCTCACCCATACCCTAACCCGTATCCTAAGCCGTACCCTAACCCTAAACCTAACCCTAACCTCTACCCTACGCCGTACCCTCACCCGTACCCTAACCCGTACCCAAAGCCTTACCCTAACCCTAACCCTAACCCTCACCCATACCCAACGCCGTAACCTAAACCATATCCTAACCCGTATCCTAAGCCGTACCCTAACCCTAACCAATAACCTACGCAGTACCCTCACCAGTACCCTCACCCGTATCCTAAGCCCTACCCTAACCCTAACCCTAACCCTAACCCTAAACTACCCTTTACTGCTTTTGCCTCCATTAGATTTCCTAAACACTAGTGTTTTAAGGAACAGGTTAAAAAGAAAATCCTCATGTGATTTTTTTATAATGTGTTTATTCTTTATCTTATCCTAGTGACTAAAATCTTCTCCATGGCTGGATCCCTAATAACATTCCTTTACGTGCTAAGTGGTATCTAGAGAGTGGGATAGGTTTAATAAATACCCTAATCCTAACGTGTACCCTAACACTAACCTATACCCTAACCCTAACGCGTACCCTAACCCTAACCCAAAACCTAATCCTAACACGTACGCTAATCCTAACCCGTACCCTAAACCAATCCCTAACCCTAAAACTAACCCTAACCCTAACCCTAACCCATACGCTACGCCGTACCCTCACCCGTAACCTAACCCGTATCCTAAGCCGTACCCTAACCCTAACCCTAACCCTAACCCTAACCCTAACCCATACCCTACGCCATAACCTAACCCGTACCCTAACCCGTATCCTAAGCCGTATCCTAACCCTAACCAATACCCTACGCAGTACCCTCACCCGTACCCTCACCCGTACCCTAAGCCGTACCCTAACCCTAACCCTAACCTATACACTACGCCATACCCTCACCCGTACCCTAACCCGTACCCTAAGCCGTACCCTAACCCTAACCCTAACCCTAAACCATACGCTACGCCGTACCCTCACCCGTACCCTAACCCGTATCCTAAGCCGTACCCTAACCCTAACCCTAACCCTAAACTATACCCTACGCCGTAACCTCACCCATACCCTAACCCGTATCCTAAGCCGTACCCTAACCCTAACCCTAACCCTAAACTATACCCTACGCCGTAACCTCACACGTACCCTAACCCGTACCCTAAGCCGTACCCTAACCCTAACCCTAACCCTAACCCTAACCCTAACCCTAACCCATACCGTACGCCATACCCTAACACGTACCCTAACCCGTATCCTAAGCCGTACCCTAACCCTAACCAATACCCTACGCAGTATCCTCACCCATACCCTCACCCGTACCCGAAGCCGTACCCTAACCCTAAACCTAACCCTAACCCTAACCCCTAACCTATGCCATACCCTCACCTGTACCCTATCCCATAACCTAAGCCGTACCATAACCCTAACACTAACCCTAACCCTAACCCATAACCTACGCCGTACCCTCACCCGTACATTAACCCGTATCCTAAGCCGTACCCTAACCCGAACCCTAACCCTAACCCATAACCTACGCCGTACCCTTACCCGTACCCTAACACGTACCCTAGGACGTACCGTAACCCTAACCCTAACACTAACCCTAACCCTAACCCACACTCTACGCCATACCCTAACCCGTACCCTAACACGTATCCTAAGCCATACCCTAACCCTAACCAATACCCTATGCAGTATCCTCACCCATACCCTCACCCGTACCCTAAGCCGTACCCTAACCCTAACTCTAACCCTAACCCTAACCCTAAACCCTACCCTATGCCATACCCTCACCTGTACCCTATCCCATAACCTAAGCCGTACCATAACCCTAACACTAACCCTAACCCTAACCCTAACCCATAACTTACGCCGTACCCTCACCCGTACGCTAACCCGTATCCTAAGACGTACCGTAACCCTAACCAATACCCTACGCAGTATCCTCACCCATACCCTCACCCGTACCCTAAGCCGTACCCTAACCCTAACCCTAACCCTAACCCTAACCCATACCCTATGCCATACCCTCACCTGTACCCTATCCCATAACCTAAGCCGTACCCTAACCCTAACCCTAACCCTAACCCATAACCTACGCCGTACCCTCACCCGTACCCTAACACGTACCCTAAGACGTACCGTAACCCTAACGCTAACACTAACCCTAACCCTAACCCACACTCTACGCCGTACCCTAACCCGTACCCTAACACGTATCCTAAGCCATACCCTAACCCTAACCAATACCCTACGCAGTACCCTCACCCGTACACTAACTCGTACACTAAGCCATACCCTAACCCTAACCCTAACCCTAACCCTAACCCCTACCCTACGCCGTACCCTCACCCGTACCCTATCCCATACCCTAAGCCGTACCCTAACCCTAACACTAACCCTAACCCTAACCCTAACCCTAAACTACCCTTGATTGCTTTTGCCTCTATTAGATTTCCTAAGCACTAGTGTTTTAAGGAACAGGTTAAAAAGAAAATCCTAATGTGATTTTTTTATAATGTGTTTATTCTTTACCTTATCCTAGTGACTAAAATCTTCTCCATGGCTGGATCCCTAATAATATTCCTTTACGTGCTAAGTGGTATCTAGAGAGTGGGATAGGTTTAATAAATACCCTAATCTTACGTGTACCCTAACCCTAACCTATACCCTAACCCTAACGCGTACCCTAACCCTAACCCAAAACCTAATCCTAACACGTACGCTAATCCTAACCCGTACCCTAAACCAATACCTAACCCTAAAACTAACCCTAACCCTAACCCTAACCCTAACCCATACCCTACGCCATACCCTAACCCGTACCCTAACCCGTATCCTAAGCCGTATCCTAACCCTAACCCCTACCCTACGCCGTACCCTCACCCGTACCCTATCCCATACGCTAAGCCGTACCCTAACCCTAACACTAACACTAACCCTAACCCTAACCCTAACCCTAACCCATACCCTACGCCGTAACCTCACCCGTAACCTAACCCGTACCCTAAGCCGTACCCTAACCCTAACCCTAACCTATACACTATGCCGTACCCTCACCCGTACCCTAACCCGTACCCTAAGCCGTACCCTAACTCTAACCCTAACCCTAACCCTTACCCATACCCTGCCCCGTACCCTAACCCATACAATAACCTGTATCCTAAGCCTTAACCTAACCCTAACCAATGACCTACACAGTACCCTCACCCGTACCCTAAGCCATACCCTAACCCTAACCCTAACACTAACCCTAACCCTAAACCCTACCCTATGCCGTACCCTCACCCATACCCTATCCCATACCCTAAGCCGTACCCTAACCCTAACACTAACCCTAACCCTAACCCTAACCCTATACTACCCTTGACTGCTTTTGCCTCCATTAGATTTCCTAAGCACGAGTGTTTTAAGGAACAGGTTAAAAAGAAAATCCTAATGTGATTTTTTTATAATGTGTTTATTCTTTATCTTATCCTAGTGACGAAAATCTTCTCCATGGCTGGACCTAAATAATATTCCTTTACGTGCTAAGTGGTATCTAGAGAGTGGGACAGGTTTAATAAATACCCTAATCCTAACGTGTACCCTAACCCTAACCCATACCCTAACCCTAATGCGTACCCTAACCCTAACCCAAACCCTAACCCTAACACGTACGCTAATCCTAACATGTACCCTAAACCAAGCCCTAACCCTAAAACTAACCCTAACCCTAACCCTAACCCTAACCCATACGCTACGCAGTACCCTCACCCATACCCTAACCCGTATCCTAAGCCGTACCCTAACCCTAAAACTAACCCTAACCTCTACCCTATGCCGTACCCTCACCCGTACCCTAACCCGTACCCAAAGCCTTACCCTAACCCTAACCCTAACCCTCACCCATACCCAACGCCGTAACCTAACCCATATCCTAACCCGTATCCTAAGCCGTACCCTAACCCTAACCAATAACCTACGCAGTACCCTCACCAGTACCCTCACCCGTATCCTAAGCCCTACCCTAACCCTAACCCTAACCCTAACCCTAAACTACCCTTTACTGCTTTTGCCTCCATTAGATTTCCTAAACACTAGTGTTTAAAGGAACAGGTTAAAAAGAAAACCTTATGTGATTTTTTTATAATGTGTTTATTCTTTATCTTATCCTAGTGAATAAAATCTTGTCCATGGCTGAACCCCAAATAATATTCCTTTACGTGCTAAGTGGTATCTAGAAAGTGGGATAGGTTTAATAAATACCCTAATCCTAAAGTGTACCCTAAACCTAACCCATACCCTAACCCTAACGCGTACCCTAACCCTAACCAAAACCCTAACCCGAACAAGTATGCTAATCCTAACCCGTACCCTAAACCAATCCCTAACCCTAAAACTAACCCTAACCCTAACCCTAACCGTAACCCATAACCTACGCCGTACCCTCACCCGTACCCTAACCCGTACCCTAAGCCGTACCCTAACCCTAACCCTAACCCTAAACCATACGCTATGCCGTACCCTCACCCGTACCCTAACCCGTATCCTAAGCCGTACCCTAACCCTAACCCTAACTCTAAACTATACCCTACGCCGTAACCTCACCCGTACCCTAACCCGTACCCTAAGCCGTACCCTAACCCTAACCCTAACCCTAACCCTAAGCCATACCGTACGCCATACCCTAACACGTACCCTAACCCGTATCCTAAGCCGTACCCTAACCCTAACCAATACCCTACGCAGTATCCTCACCCATACCCTCACCCGTACCCTAAGCCATACCCTAACCCTAACCCTAACCCTAACCCTAACCCCTACCCTATGCCATACCCTCACCTGTACCCTATCCCATAACCTAAGGCGTACCATAACCCTAACACTAACCCTAACCGTAACCCATAACCTACGCCGTACCCTCACCCGTACCCTAACCCGTATCCTAAGCCGTACCCTAACCCTAACCCTAACCCTAACCCTAACCCATAACCTACGCCGTACCCTCACCCGTACCCTAACACGTACCCTAAGACGTACCGTAACCCTAACCCTAACACTAACCCTAACCCTAACCCACACTGTACACCGTACCCTAACCCGTACCCTAAAACGTATCCTAAGCCGTACCCTAACCCTAACCAATACCCTACGCAGTACCCTCACCCGTACCCTCACCCGTACCCTAAGCCATACCCTAACCCTAACCCTAAGACTAACCCTAACCCTAACCCTAACCCTAAACTACCCTTGATTGCTTTTGCCTCTATTAGATTTCCTAAGCACTAGTGTTTTAAGGAACAGGTTAAAAAGAAAATCCTAATGTGATTTTTTTATAATGTGTTTATTCTTTATCTTATCCTAGTGACTAAAATCTTCTCCATGGCTGGATCCCTAATAATATCCCTTTACGTGCTAAGTGGTATCTAGAGAGTGGGATAGGTTTAATAAATACCCTAATCCTAACGTGTACCCTAACCCTAACCCATACCCTAACCCTAACGCGTACCCTAACCCTAACCCAAAACCTAACCCTAACACGTACGCTAATCCTAACCCGTACCCTAAACCAATCCCTAACCCTAAAACTAACCCTAACCCTAACCATAACCCTAACCCTTACCCTACGCCGTACCCTCACCCGTACCCTAACCCGTACCCTAAGACGTACCCTAACCCTAACCCTAACCCATACGCTACGCCGTACCCTCACCCGTACCCTAACCCGTATCCTAAGCCGTACCCTACCCCTAACCCTAACCCTAACCCTAACCCATACCCTACGCCATACCCTAACCCGTACCCTAACCCGTATCCTAAGCCGTATCCTAACCCTAACCAATACCCTACGCAGTACCCTCACCCGTACCCTCACTCGTAACCTAAGCCTTACCCTAACCCCAACCCTAACCCTAACTCTAACCCTAACCCCTACCCTACGCCGTACCCTCACCCGTATCCTATCCCATATGCTAAGCCGTACCCTAACCCTAACAGTAACACTAACCCTAACCCTAACCCTAACCCATACCCTACGCCGTACCCTCACCCGTAACCTAACCCGTACCCTAAGCCGTACCCTAACCCTAACCCTAACCTATACACTACGCCGTACCCTCACCCGTAACCTAACCCGTACCCTAAGCCGTACCCTAACTCTAACCCTAACCCTAACCCTAACCCTTACCCATACCCTGCGCCGTACCCTAACCCATACAATAACCTGTATCCTAAGACTTAACCTAACCCTATCCAATGACCTACACAGTACCCTCACCCGTACCTTAAGCCATACCCTAACCCTAACCCTAACACTAACCCTAACCCTAAACACTACCCTATGCCGTACCCTCACCCATACCCTATCCCATACCCTAAGCCGTACCCTAACCCTAACACTAACCCTAACCCTAACCCTAACCCTAAACTACCCTTGACTGCTTTTGCCTCCATTAGATTTCCTAAGCACTAGTGTTTTAAGGAACAGGTTAAAAAGAAAATCCTAATGTGATTTTTTTATAATGTGTTTATTCTTTATCTTATCCTAGTGACGAAAATCTTCTCCATGGCTGGACCCCAAATAATATTCCTTTACGTGCTAAGTGGTATCTAGAGAGTGGGATAGGTTTAATAAATACCCTAATCCTAACGTGTACCCTAACCCTAGCCCACACCCTAACCCTAATGCGTACCCTAACCCTAACCCAAACCCTAACCCTAACACGTACGCTAATCCTAACCCGTACCCTAAACCAATCCCTAACCCTAAAACTAACCCTAACCCTAACCCTAACCCTAACCCATACGCTACGCCGTACCCTCACCCAAACCCTAACCCGTATCCTAAGCCGTACCCTAACCTTAAACCTAACCCTAACCTCTACCCTACGCCGTACCCTCACCCGTACCCTAACCCGTACCCAAAGCCTTACCCTAACCCTAACCCTAACCCTCACCCATACCCAACGCCGTAACCTAACCCATATCCTAACCCGTATCCTAAGCCGTACCCTAACCCTAACCAATAACCTACGCAGTACCCTCACCAGTACCCTCACCCGTATCCTAAGCCCTACCCTAACCCTAACCCTAACCCTAACCCTAAACTACCCTTTACTGCTTTTGCCTCCATTAGGTTTCCTAAACACTAGTGTTTTAAGGAACAGGTTAAAAAGAAAACCTTATGTGATTTTTTTATAATGTGTTTATTCTTTATCTTATCCTAGTGACTAAAATCTTCTCCATGGCTGAACCCCAAATAATATTCCTTTACGTGCTAAGTGGTATCTAGAGAGTGGGATAGGTTTAATAAATACCCTAATCCTAAAGTGTACCCTAAACCTAACCCATACCCTAACCCTAACGCGTACCCTAACCCTAACCAAAACCCTAACCCGAACAAGTATGCTAATCCTAACCCATACCCTAAACCAATCCCTAACCCTAAAACTAACCCTAACCCTAACCCTAAACCTAACCCATAACCTACGCCGTACCCTCACCCGTACCCTAACCCGTACCCTAAGCCGTACCCTAACCCTAACCCTAACCCTAACCCATACGCTACGCTGTACCCTCACCCGTACCCTAACCCGTATCCAAAGCCGTACCCTAACCCTAACCCTAACCCTAACCCTAACCGCTACCCTACGCCGTACACTATCCCATACCCTAAGCGGTACCCTAACCCTAACACTAATCCTAAACCTAACCCTAAACCCTACCCTATGCCGTACCCTCACCCGTAACCTATCCCATACCCTAAGCCGTACCCTAACCCTAACACTAACCCTAACCCTAAACCTAACCCCTACCCTACGCCGTACCCTCACCCGTACCCTATCCCATACCCTAAGCCATACCCTAACCCTAACCCTAACCTATACACTACGCCGTACCCTCACCCGTACCCTAACCCGTACCCTAAGCCGTACCCTAACCCTAACCCTAACCCTAACCCTAACCCTAACCCATACCCTTTGCCGTACCCTAACCCGTACCCTAACCCGTATTCTAAGCCGTACCCTAACCATAACCAATACCCTACACCGTACCCTCACCCGTACCCTCACCGTACCCTAAGCCATACCCTAACCCTAACCCTAACCTATACACTACGCCATACCCTCACCCGTACCCTAACCCGTACCCTAAGCCGTACCCTAACCCTAACCCTAACCCTAAACCATACGCTACGCCGTACACTCACCCGTTCCCTAACCCGTATCCTAAGCCGTACCCTAACCCTAACCCTAACCCTAAACTATACCCTATGCCGTAACCTCACCCGTACCCTAACCCGTACCCTAAGCCGTACCCTAACCCTAACCCTAACCCTAACCCTAACCCTAACCCATACCGTACGCCATACCCTAACACGTACCCTAACCCGTATCCTAAGCCGTACCCTAACCCTAACCAATACCCTACGCAGTATCCTCACCCATACCCTCACCCGTACCCGAAGCCGTACCCTAACCCTAACCCTAACCCTAACCCTAACCCCTACCCTATGCCATACCCTCACCTGTACCCTATCCCATAACCTAAGCCGTACCATAACCCTAACACTAACCCTAACCCTTACCCATAACCTACGCCGTACCCTCACCCGTACCCTAACCCGTATCCTAAGCCGTACCCTAACCCTAACCCTAACCCTAACCCTAACCCATAACCTACGCCGTACCCTCACCCGTACCCTAACACGTACCCTAAGACGTACCGTAACCCTAACCCTAACACTAACCCTAACCCTAACCCTAAACTACCCTTGATTGCTTTTGCCTCTATTAGATTTCCTAAGCACTAGTGTTTTAAGGAACAGGTTAAAAAGAAAATCCTAATGTGATTTTTTTATAATGTGTTTATTCTTTATATTATCCTAGTGACTAAAATCTTCTCCATGGCTGGATCCCTAATAATATTCCTTTACGTGCTAAGTGGTATCTAGAGAGTGGGATAGGTTTAATAAATACCCTAATCCTAACGTGTACCCTAACCCTAACCCATACCCTAACCCTAACGCGTACCCTCCCTAACCCAAAACCTAACCCTAACACGTACGCTAATCCTAACCCGTACCCTAAACCAATCCCTAACCCTAAAACTAACCCTAACCCTAACCCTAACCCTAACCCTTACCCTACGCCGTACCCTCACCCGTACCCTAACCCGTACCCTAAGACGTACCGTAACCCTAACCCTAACCCATATGCTACGCCGTACCCTCACCCGTACCCTAACCCGTATCCTAAGCCGTACCCTACCCCTAACCCTAACCCTAACCCTAACCCTAACCCATACCCTACGCCATACCCTAACCCGTACCCTAACCCGTATCCTAAGCCGTATCCTAACCCTAACCAATACCCTACGCAGTACCCTCACCCGTACCCTCACTCGTAACCTAAGCCTTACCCTAACCCCAACCCTAACCCTAACTCTAACCCTAACCCCTACCCTACGCCGTACCCTCACCCGTATCCTATCCCATATGCTAAGCCGTACCCTAACCCTAACAGTAACACTAACCCTAACCCTAACCCTAACCCATACCCTACGCCGTACCCTCACCCGTAACCTAACCCGTACCCTAAGCCGTACCCTAACCCTAACCCTAACCTATACACTACGCCGTACCCTCACCCGTAACCTAACCCGTACCCTAAGCCGTACCCTAACTCTAACCCTAACCCTAACCCTAACCCTTACCCATACCCTGCGCCGTACCCTAACCCATACAATAACCTGTATCCTAAGACTTAACCTAACCCTATCCAATGACCTACACAGTACCCTCACCCGTACCTTAAGCCATACCCTAACCCTAACCCTAACACTAACCCTAACCCTAAACACTACCCTATGCCGTACCCTCACCCATACCCTATCCCATACCCTAAGCCGTACCCTAACCCTAACACTAACCCTAACCCTAACCCTAACCCTAAACTACCCTTGACTGCTTTTGCCTCCATTAGATTTCCTAAGCACTAGTGTTTTAAGGAACAGGTTAAAAAGAAAATCCTAATGTGATTTTTTTATAATGTGTTTATTCTTTATCTTATCCTAGTGACGAAAATCTTCTCCATGGCTGGACCCCAAATAATATTCCTTTACGTGCTAAGTGGTATCTAGAGAGTGGGATAGGTTTAATAAATACCCTAATCCTAACGTGTACCCTAACCCTAGCCCACACCCTAACCCTAATGCGTACCCTAACCCTAACCCAAACCCTAACCCTAACACGTACGCTAATCCTAACCCGTACCCTAAACCAATCCCTAACCCTAAAACTAACCCTAACCCTAACCCTAACCCTAACCCATACGCTACGCCGTACCCTCACCCAAACCCTAACCCGTATCCTAAGCCGTACCCTAACCTTAAACCTAACCCTAACCTCTACCCTACGCCGTACCCTCACCCGTACCCTAACCCGTACCCAAAGCCTTACCCTAACCCTAACCCTAACCCTCACCCATACCCAACGCCGTAACCTAACCCATATCCTAACCCGTATCCTAAGCCGTACCCTAACCCTAACCAATAACCTACGCAGTACCCTCACCAGTACCCTCACCCGTATCCTAAGCCCTACCCTAACCCTAACCCTAAACTACCCTTTACTGCTTTTGCCTCCATTAGGTTTCCTAAACACTAGTGTTTTAAGGAACAGGTTAAAAAGAAAACCTTATGTGATTTTTTTATAATGTGTTTATTCTTTATCTTATCCTAGTGACTAAAATCTTCTCCATGGCTGAACCCCAAATAATATTCCTTTACGTGCTAAGTGGTATCTAGAGAGTGGGATAGGTTTAATAAATACCCTAATCCTAAAGTGTACCCTAAACCTAACCCATACCCTAACCCTAACGCGTACCCTAACCCTAACCAAAACCCTAACCCGAACAAGTATGCTAATCCTAACCCATACCCTAAACCAATCCCTAACCCTAAAACTAACCCTAACCCTAACCCTAAACCTAACCCATAACCTACGCCGTACCCTCACCCGTACCCTAACCCGTACCCTAAGCCGTACCCTAACCCTAACCCTAACCCTAACCCATACGCTACGCTGTACCCTCACCCGTACCCTAACCCGTATCCAAAGCCGTACCCTAACCCTAACCCTAACCCTAACCCTAACCGCTACCCTACGCCGTACACTATCCCATACCCTAAGCGGTACCCTAACCCTAACACTAATCCTAAACCTAACCCTAAACCCTACCCTATGCCGTACCCTCACCCGTAACCTATCCCATACCCTAAGCCGTACCCTAACCCTAACACTAACCCTAACCCTAAACCTAACCCCTACCCTACGCCGTACCCTCACCCGTACCCTATCCCATACCCTAAGCCATACCCTAACCCTAACCCTAACCTATACACTACGCCGTACCCTCACCCGTACCCTAACCCGTACCCTAAGCCGTACCCTAACCCTAACCCTAACCCTAACCCTAACCCTAACCCATACCCTTTGCCGTACCCTAACCCGTACCCTAACCCGTATTCTAAGCCGTACCCTAACCATAACCAATACCCTACACCGTACCCTCACCCGTACCCTCACCGTACCCTAAGCCATACCCTAACCCTAACCCTAACCTATACACTACGCCATACCCTCACCCGTACCCTAACCCGTACCCTAAGCCGTACCCTAACCCTAACCCTAACCCTAAACCATACGCTACGCCGTACACTCACCCGTACCCTAACCCGTATCCTAAGCCGTACCCTAACCCTAACCCTAACCCTAAACTATACCCTACGCCGTAACCTCACCCGTACCCTAACCCGTACCCTAAGCCGTACCCTAACCCTAACCCTAACCCTAACCCTAACCCATACCGTACGCCATACCCTAACACGTACCCTAACCCGTATCCTAAGCCGTACCCTAACCCTAACCAATACCCTACGCAGTATCCTCACCCATACCCTCACCCGTACACGAAGCCGTACCCTAACCCTAACCCTAACCCTAACCCTAACCCCTACCCTATGCCATACCCTCACCTGTACCCTATCCCATAACCTAAGCCGTACCATAACCCTAACACTAACCCTAACCCTAACCCATAACCTACGCCGTACCCTCACCCGTAACCTAACCCGTATCCTAAGCCGTACCCTAACCCTAACCCTAACCCTAACCCTAAACCATAACCTACGCCGTAACCTCACCCGTATCCTAACACGTACCCTAGGACGTACCGTAACCCTAACCCTAACACTAACCCTAACCCTAACCCACACTCTACGCCGTACCCTAAACCGTACCCTAACACGTATCCTAAGCCGTACCCTAACCCTAACCAATACCCTACGCAGTACCCTCACCCGTACCCTCACCCGTACCCTAAGCCATACCCTAACCCTAACCCTAACCCTAACCCTTACCCTACGCCGTACCCTCACCCGTACCCTAACCCATACCCTAAGACGTACCCTAACCCTAACCCTAACACATACGCTACGCCGTACCCTCACCCGTACACTAACCCGTATCCTAAGCCGTACCCTAACCCTAACCCTAACCCTAACCCTAACCCTAACCCATACCCTACGCCATACCCTAACCCGTACCCTAACCCGTATCCTAAGCCGTATCCTAACCCTAACCAATACCCTACGCAGTACCCTCACCCGTACCCTCACCCGTACCCAAAGCCGTACCCTAACACCAACCCTAACCCTAACTCTAACCCTAAACCCTACCCTACGCCGTACCCTCACCCGTACCCTATCCCATACGCTAAGCCGTACCCTAACCCTAACACTAACACTAACCCTAACCCTAACCCTAACCCATACCCTACGCCTTACCCTAACCCGTAACCTAACCCATACCCTAAGCCGTACCCTAACTCTAACCCTAACCCTAACCCTAACCCTTACCCATACCCTGCGCCGTACCCTAACCCATACAATAACCTGTATCCTAAGCCTTAACCTAACCCTAACCAATGACCTACACAGTACCCTCACCCGTACCCTAAGCCATACCCTAACCCTAACCCTAACACTAACCCTAACCCTAAACCCTACCCTATGCCGTACCCTCACCCATACCCTATCCCATAGCCTAAGCCGTACCCTAACCCTAACACTAACCCTAACCCTAACCCATAACCTACGCCGTACCCTCACCCGTACCCTAACCCGTACCCAAAGCCTTACCCTAACCCTAACCCTAACCCTCACCCATACCCAACGCCGTAACCTAACCCATATCCTAACCCGTATCCTAAGCCGTACCCTAACCCTAACCAATAACCTACGCAGTACCCTCACCAGTACCCTCACCCGTACCCTAAGCCGTACCCTAACCCTAAGCCTAACCCTAACCCTAACCCATACGCTAAGCCGTACCCTCACCCGTACCCTAAACCGTATCCTAAGCCGTACCCTAACTCTAACCCTAACCTATACCCTACGTCGTACCATCAACCGTACCCTAACCCGTACCCTACGCCGTACCCTAACCCTAACCCTAAACCTAACCCTAACCTGTACCCTACGCCGTACCCTAACCCGTACCCTAACCGTATCCTAAGCCGTATCCTAACCCTAACCAATACCCTACGCAGTACCCTCACCAGTACCCTCACCCGTACCCTAAGCCGTACCCTAAACCTAACCCTAACCCTAACCCTAACCCATACCCTACGCGATACCCTAACCCGTACCCTAACCCGTACCCTAAGCCGTACCCTAAGTCTAACCCTAACCCTAACCCTAACCCTTACCCATACCCTGCGCCGTACCCTAACACATACAATAACCTGTATCCTAAGCCTTAACCTAACCCTAACCAATGACCTACACAGTACCCTCACCCGTACCCTAAGCCATACCCTAACCCTAACCCTAACACTAACCCTAACCCTAAAACCTACCCTATGCCGTATCCTCACCCATACGGTATCCCATACCCTAAGCTGTACCCTAACCCTAACACTAACCCTAACCCTAACCCTAACCCTAAACTACCCTTGACTGCTTTTGCCTCCATTAGATTTCCTAAGCACTAGTGTTTTAAGGAACAGGTTAAAAAGAAAATCCTAATGTGATTTTTTTATAATGTGTTTATTCTTTATCTTATCCTAGTGACGAAAATCTTCTCCATGGCTGGACCCTAAATAATATTCCTTTACGTGCTAAGTGGTATCTAGAGAGTGGGATAGGTTTAATAAATACCCTAATCCTAACGTGTACCCTAACCCTAACCCATACCTAACCCTAATGCGTACCCTAACCCTAACCCAAACCCTAACCCTAACACGTACGCTAATCCTACCCCGTACCCTAAACCAATCCCTAACCCTAAAACTAACCCTAACCCTAACCCATACGCTACGCCGTACCCTCACCCATACCCTAACCCGTATCCTAAGCCGTACCCTAACCCTAACCAATAACCTACGCAGTACCCTCACCAGTACCCTCACCCGTATCCTAAGCCCTACCCTACCCTAACCCTAACCCTAACCCTAAACTACCCTTGACTGCTTTTGCCTCCATTAGATTTCCTAAGCACTAGTGTTTTAAGGAACAGGTTAAAAAGAAAATCCTAATGTGATTTTTTTATAATGTGTTTATTCTTTATCTTATCCTAGTGACGAAAATCTTCTCCATGGCTGGACCCTAAATAATATTCCTTTACGTGCTAAGTGGTATCTAGAGAGTGGGATAGGTTTAATAAATACCCTAATCCTAACGTGTACCCTAACCCTAGCCCACACAATAACCCTAATGCGTACCCTAACCCTAACCCAAACCCTAACCCTAACACGTACGCTAATCCTAACCCGTACCTTAAACCAATCCCTAACCCTAAAACTAACCCTAACCCTAACCCTAACCGTAACCCATACGCTACGCCGTACTCTCACCCATACCCTAACCCGTATCCTAAGCCGTACCCTAACCTTAAACCTAAGCCTAACCTCTACCGTACGCCGTACCCTCACCCGTACCCTAACCCGTACCCAAAGCCTTACCCTAACCCTAACCCTAACCCTCACCCATACCCAACGCCGTAACCTAACCCATATCCTAACCCGTATCCTAAGCCGTACCCTAACCCTAACCAATAACCTACGCAGTACCCTCACCAGTACCCTCACCCGTATCCTAAGCCCTACCCTAACCCTAACCCTAACCCTAACCCTAAACTACCCTTTACTGCTTTTGCCTCCATTAGATTTCCTAAACACTAGTGTTTTAAGGAACAGGTTAAAAAGAAAACCTTATGTGATTTTTTTATAATGTGTTTATTCTTTATCTTATCCTAGTGACTAAAATCATCTCCATGGCTGAACCCCAAATAATATTCCTTTACGTGCTAAGTGGTATCTAGAGAGTGGGATAGGTTTAATAAATACCCTAATCCTAAAGTGTACCCTAAACCTAACCCATACCCTAACCCTAACGCGTACCCTAACCTTAACCAAAACCCTAACCCGAACAAGTATGCTAATCCTAACCCATACCCTAAACCAATCCCTAACCCTAAAACTAACCCTAACCCTAACCCTAACCCTAACCCATAACCTACGCCGTACCCTCACCCGTACCCTAACCCGTACCCTAAGCCGTACCCTAACCCTAACCCTAACCCTAACCCATACGCTACGCCGAACCCTCACCCGTACCCTAACCCGTATCCTAAGCCGTACCCTAACCCTAACCCTAACCCTAACCCTAACCGCTACCCTACGCCGTACCCTATCCCATACCCTAAGCGGTACCCTAACCCTAACACTAACCCTAAACCTAACCCTTTACCCTACCCTACGCCGTACCCTCACCCGTAACCTATCCCATACCCTAAGCCGTAACCTAACCCTAACACTAACCCTAACCCTAAACCTAACCACTACCCTACGCCGTACCCTCACCCGTACGCTATCCCATACCCTAAGCCGTACCCTAAACCTAACCCTAACCTATACACTACGCCGTACCCTCACCCTACCCTAACCTGTACCCTAAGCCGTACCCTAACCCTAACCCTAACCCTAACCCTAACCCTAACCTATACCCTATGCCGTACCCTAACCCGTACCCTAACCCGTACCCTAAGCCGTACCCTAACCCTAACCCTAACCCTAAACCGTACGCTACGCCGTACCCTCACCCGTAACCTAACCCGTATCCTAAGCCGTACCCTAACCCTAACCCTAACCCTAAACTATACCCTACGCCGTAACCTCACCCGTACCCTAACCCGTACCCTTAGCCGTACCCTAACCCTAACCCTAACCCTAACTCTAACCCTAACCCTAACCCATACCGTACGCCATACCCTAACACGTACCCTAACCCGTATCCTAAGCCGTACCCTAACCCTAACCAATACCCTACGCAGTATCCTCACCCATACCCTCACCCGTACCCGAAGCCGTACCCTAACCCTAACCCTAACCCTAACCCTAACCCCTACCCTATGCCATACCCTCACCTGTACCCTATCCCATAACCTAAGCCGTACCATAACCCTAACACTAACCCTAACCCTAACCCATAACCTACGCCGTACCCTCACCCGTACCCTAACCCGTATCCTAAGCCGTAACCTAACCCTAACCCTAACCCTAACCCTAACCCATAACCTACGCCGTACCCTCACCCGTACCCTAACACGTACCCTAAGACGTACCGTAACCCTAACCCTAACACTAACCCTAACCCTAACCCACACCCTACACCGTACCCTAACCCATACCCTAACACGTATCCTAAGCCGTACCCTAACCCTAACCAATACCCTACGCAGTACCCTCACCCGTACCCTAAGCCATACCCTAACCCTAACCCTAACCCTAACCCTAACCCTTACCCTACGCCGTACCCTCACCCGTACCCTAACCCATACCCTAAGACGTACCCTAACCCTAACCCTAACCCATACGCTACGCCGTACCCTCACCCATACCCTAACCCGTATCCTAAGCCGTACCCTAACCCTAACCCTAACCCTAACCCTAACCCTAACCCATACCCTACGCCATACCCTAACCCGTACCCTAACCCGTATCCTAAGCCATATCCTAACCCTAACCAATACCCTACGCAGTACCCTGACCCGTACCCTCACCCGTACCCAAAGCCGTACCCTAACACCAACCCTAACCCTAACTCTAACCCTAACCCCTACCCTA
Organism: Eubalaena glacialis; assembly: GCF_028564815.1. Taxonomy (NCBI): domain Eukaryota; kingdom Metazoa; phylum Chordata; class Mammalia; order Artiodactyla; family Balaenidae; genus Eubalaena; species Eubalaena glacialis. Next base: position 537,050 of record NW_026871254.1, read on the forward strand.
CGCCGTACCCTCACCCGTACCCTATCCCATACGCTAAGCCGTACCCTAACCCTAACACTAACACTAACCCTAACCCTAACCCTAACCCATACCCTACGCCGTACCCTCACCCGTAACCTAATCCGTACCCTAAGCCGTACCCTAACCCGAACCCTAACCTATACACTACGCCGTACCCTCACCCGTACCCTAACCCGTACCCTAAGCCGTACCCTAACTCTAACCCTAACCCTAACCCTAACCCTTACCCATAACCTGCGGCGTACCCTAACCCATACAATAACCTGTATCCTAAGCCTTAACCTAACCCTAACCAATGACCTACACAGTACCCTCACCGGTACCCTAAGCCATACCCTAAACCTAACCCTAACACTAACCCTAACCCTAAACCCTACCCTATGCCGTACCCTCACCCATACCCTATCCCATAGCCTAAGCCGTACCCTAACCCTAATACTAACCCTAACCCTAACCCATAACCTACGCCGTACCCTCACCCGTACCCTAACCCGTACCCAAAGCCTTACCCTAACCCTAACCCTAACCCTCACCCATACCCAACGCCGTAACCTAACCCATATCCTAACCCGTATCCTAAGCCGTACCCTAACCCTAACCAATAACCTACGCAGTACCCTCACCAGTACCCTCACCCGTACCCTAAGCCATACCCTAACCCTAACCCTAACCCTAACCCATACGCTACGCCGTACCCTCACCCGTACCCTAAACCGTATCCTAAGCCGTACCCTAACCCTAAACCTAACCTATACCCTACGTCGTACCATCAACCGTACCCTAACCCGTACCCTACGCCGTACCCTAACCCTAACCCTAAACCTAACCCTAACCTGTACCCTACGCCGTACCCTAACCCGTACCCTAACCGTATCCTAAGCCGTATCCTAACCCTAACCAATACCCTACGCAGTACCCTCACCAGTACCCTCACCCGTACCCTAAGCCGTACCCTAAACCTAACCCTAACCCTAACCCTAACCCTAACCCATACCCTACGCCATACCCTAACCCGTACCCTAACCCGTATCCTAAGCCGTATCCTAACCCTAACCAATACCCTACGCAGTAACCTCACCCGTACCCTCACCCGTACCCTAAGCCGTACCCTAACCCCAACCCTAACCCTGACTCTAACCCTAATCCCTACCCTACGCCGTACCCTCACCCGTACCCTATCCCATACGCTAAGCCGTACCCTAACCCTAACACTAACACTAACCCTAACCCTAACCCTAACCCATACCCTACGCCGTACCCTCACCCGTAACCTAACCCGTACCCTAAGCCGTACCCTAACCCTAACCCTAACCTATACACTACGCCGTACCCTCACCCGTACCCTAACCCGTACCCTAAGCCGTACCCTAAACCTAACCCTAACCCTAACCCTAACCCATACCCTACGCGATACCCTAACCCGTACCCTAACCCGTACCCTAAGCCGTACCCTAACTCTAACCCTAACCCTAACCCTAACCCTTACCCATACCCTGCGCCGTACCCTAACACATACAATAACCTGTATCCTAAGCCTTAACCTAACCCTAACCAATGACCTACACAGTACCCTCACCCGTACCCTAAGCCATACCCTAACCCTAACCCTAACACTAACCCTAACCCATACGCTACGCCGTACCCTCACCCATACCCTAACCCGTGTCCTAAGCCGTACCCTAACCCTAACCAATAACCTACGCAGTACCCTCACCAGTACCCTCACCCGTATCCTAAGCCCTACCCTAACCCTAACCCTAACCCTAACCCTAAACTACCCTTTACTGCTTTTGCCTCCATTAGATTTCCTAAACACTAGTGTTTTAAGGAACAGGTTAAAAAGAAAACCTTATGTGATTTTTTTATAATGTGTTTATTCTTTATCTTATCCTAGTGACTAAAATCTTCTCCATGGCTGAACCCCAAATAATATTCCTTTACGTGCTAAGTGGTATCTAGAGAGTGGGATAGGTTTAATAAATACCCTAATCCTAAAGTGTACCCTAAACCTAACCCATACCCTAACCCTAACGCGTACCCTAACCCTAACCAAAACCCTAACCCGAACACGTATGCTAATCCTAACCCGTACCCTAAACCAATCCCTAACCCTAAAACTAACCCTAACCCTAACCCTAACCCTAACCCATAACCTACGCCGTACCCTCACCCGTACCCTAACCCGTACTCTAAGCCGTACCCTAACCCTAACCCTAACCCTAAACCATACGCTACGCCGTACCCTCACCCATACCCTAACCCGTATCCTAAGCCGTACCCTAACCCTAACCCTAAACTATACCCTATGCCGTAACCTCACCCGTACCCTAACCCGTACCCTAAGCCGTACCCTAACCCTAACCCTGACCCTAACCCTAACCCTAACCCTAACCCATACCGTACGCCATACCCTAACACGTACCCTAACCCGTATCCTAAGCCGTACCCTAACCCTAATCAATACCCTACGCAGTATCCACACCCATACACTCACCCGTACCCTAAGCCGTACCCTAACCCTAACCCTAACTCTAACCCTAACCCTAACCCCTACCCTATGCCATACCCTCACCTGTACCCTATCCCATAACCTAAGCCGTACCATAACCCTAACACTAACCCTAACCCTAACCCATAACCTACGCCGTACCGTCACCCGTACCCTAACACGTACCCTAAGACGTACCGTAACCCTAACCCTAACACTAACCCTAACCCACACTCTACGCCGTACCCTAACCCGTACCCTAACACGTATCCTAAGCCGTACCCTAACCCTAACCAATACGCTACTCAGTACCGTCACCCGTACCCTCACCCGTACTCTAAGCCATACCCTAACCCTAACCCTAACCGCTACACTACGCCGTACCCTCACCCGTACCCTATCCCATACCCTAAGCCGTACCCTAACCCTAACACTAACCCTAACCGTAACCCTAACCCTAAACTACCCTTGATTGCTTTTGCCTCTATTAGATTTCCTAAGCACTAGTGTTTTAAGGAACAGGTTAAAAAGAAAATCCTAATGTGATTTTTTTATAATGTGTTTATTCTTTATCTTATCCTAGTGACTAAAATCTTCTCCATGGCTGGATCCCTAATAATATTCCTTTACGTGCTAAGTGGTATCTAGAGAGATAGGGATAGGTTTAATAAATACCCTAATCCTAACGTGCACCCTAACCCTAACCCATACCCTAACCCTAACGCGTACCCTAACCCTAACCCAAAACCTAACCCTAACACGTACGCTAATCCTAACCCGTACCCTAAACCAATCCCTAACCCTAAAACTAACCCTAACCCTAACCCTAACCCTAAACCTTACCCTACGCCGTACCCTCACCCGTACCCTAACCCGTACCCTAAGACGTACCCTAACCCTAACCCATACGCTACCCGTACCCTCACCCGTACCCTAACCCGTATCCTAAGCCGTACCCTAACCCTAACCCTAACCCTAACCCTAACCCTAACCCATACCCTACGCCATACCCTAACCCGTACCCTAACCCGTATCCTAAGCCATATCCTAACCCTAACCAATACCCTACGCAGTACCCTCACCCGTACCCTCACCCGTACCCTAAGCCGTACCCTAACCCCAACCCTAACCCTAACTCTAACCCTAACCCCTACCCTACGCTGTACCCTCACCCGTACCCTATCCCATACGCTAACACGTACCCTAACCCTAACACTAACACTAACCCTAACCCTAACCCTAACCCATACCCTACGCCGTACCCTCACCTGTAACCTAACCCGTACCCTAAGTCGTACCCTAACCCTAACCCTAACCTATACACTACGCCGTACCCTCACCCGTACCCTAACCCGTACCCTAAGCCGTACCCTAACTCTAACCCTAACCCTAACCCTAACCCTTACCCATACCCTGCGCCGTACCCTAAACCATACAATAACCTGTATCCTAAGCCTTAACCTAACCCTAACCAATGACCTACACAGTACCCTCACCCGTACCCTAAGCCATACCCTAATCCTAACCCTAACACTAACCCTAACCCTAAACCCTACCCTATGCCGTACCCTCACCCATACCCTATCCCATACCCTAAGCCGTACCCTAACCCTAACACTAACCCTAACCCTAACTCTAACCCTAAACTACCGTTGACTGCTTTTGCCTCCATTAGATTTCCTAAGCACTAGTGTTTTAAGGAACAGGTTAAAAAGAAAATCCTAATGTGATTTTTTTATAATGTGTTTATTCTTTATCTTATCCTAGTAACTAAAATCTTCTCCATGGCTGTACCCTAAATAATATTCCTTTACGTGCTAAGTGGTATCTAGAGAGTGGGATAGGTTTAATAAATACCCTAATCCTAACGTGTACCCTAAACCTAACCCACACCTTAACCCTAATGCGTACCCTAACCCTAACCCAAACCCTAACCCTAACACGTACGCTAATCCTAACCCGTACCCTAAACCAATCCCTAACCCTAAAACTAACCCTAACCCTAACCCTAACCCTAACCCATACGCTACGCCGTACCCTCACCCATAGCCTAACCCGTATCCTAAGCCGTACCCTAACCCTAAACCTAACCCTAACCTCTACCCTACGCCGTACCCTCACCAGTACCCTCACCCGTACCCAAAGCCTTACCCTAACCCTAACCCTAACCCTCACCCATACCCAACACCGTAACCTAACCCATATCCTAACCCGTATCCTAAGCCGTACCCTAACCCTAACCAATAACCTACGCAGTACCCTCACCAGTACCCTCACCCGTATCCTAAGCCCTACCCTAACCCTAACCCTAACCCTAACCCTAAACTACCCTTTACTGCTTTTGCCTCCATTAGATTTCCTAAACACTAGTGTTTTAAGGAACAGGTTAAAAAGAAAAGCTTATGTGATTTTTTTATAATGTGTTTATTCTTTATCTTATCCTAGTGACTAAAATCTTCTCCATGGCTGAACCCCAAATAATATTCCTTTACGTGCTAAGTGGTATCTAGAGAGTGGGATAGGTTTAATAAATACCCTAATCCTAAAGTGTACCCTAAACCTAAACCATACCCTAACCCTAACGCGTACCCTAACTCTAACCAAAACCCTAACCCGAACAAGTATGCTAATCCTAACCCGTACCCTAAAACAATCACTAACCTAAAACTAACCCTAACCCTAACCCTAACCCTAACCCATAACCTACGCCGTACCCTCACCCGTACCCTAACCCGTACCCTAAGCCGTACCCTAACCCTAACCCTAACCCATACGCTACGCCGTACCCTCACCCGTACCCTAACCCGTATCCTAAGCCGTACACTAACCCTAACCCTAACCCTAACCCTAACCGCTACCCTACACCGTACCCTATCCCATACCCTAAGCGGTACCCTAACCCTAACCCTAACCCTAACCCTAACCCGTATTCTAAGCCGTACCCTAACCATAACAAATACCCTACACAGTACCCTCACCCGTACCCTCACCCGTACCCTAAGCCATACCGTAACCCTAAACCTAACCCTAACCTATACACTACGCCATACCCTCACCCGTACCCTAACCCGTACCCTAAGCCGTACCCTAACCCTAACCCTAACCCTAAACCATACGCTATGCCGTACCCTCACCCGTACCCTAACCCGTATCCTAAGCCGTACCCTAACCCTAACCCTAAATCTAAACTATACCCTACGCCGTAACCTCACCCGTACCCTAACCCGTACCCTAAGCCGTACCCTAACCCTAACCCTAACCCTAACCCTAACCCAAACCGTACGCCATACCCTAACACGTACCCTAACCCGTATCCTAAGCCGTACCCTAACCCTAACCAATACCCTACGCAGTATCCTCACCCATACCCTCACCCGTACCCTAAGCCGTACCCTAACCCTAACCCTAACACTAACCCTAACCCTAACCCCTACCCTATGCCATAACCTCACCTGTACCCTATCCCATAACCTAAGCCGTACCATAACCCTAACACTAACCTTATCCCTAACCCATAACCTACGCCGTACCCTCACCCGTACCCTAACCCGTATCCTAAGCCGTACCCTAACCCTAACCCTAACCCTAACCCTAACCCATAACCTACGCCGTACCCTCACCTGTACCCTAACACGTACCCTAAGACATACCGTAACCCTAACCCTAACACTAACCCTAACCCTAACCCACACTCTACGCCGTACCCTAACCCGTACCCTAACACGTATCGTAAGCCGTACCCTAACCCTAACCAATACCCTACGCAGTACCCTCACCCGTACCCTCACCCGTAACCTAACCCGTACCCTAAGCCATACCCTAACCCTAACCCTAACCTATACACTACGCCGTACCCTCACCCGTACCCTAACCCGTACCCTAAGCTGTACCCTAACTCTAACCCTAACCCTATCCCTAACCCTTACCCATACCCTGCGCCGTACCCTAACCCATACAATAACCTGTATCCTAAGCCTTAACCTAACCCTAACCAATGACCTACACAGTACCCTCACCCGTACCCTAAGCCATACCCTAACCCTAACCCTAACACTAACCTTAACCCTAAACCCTACCCTATGCCGTATCCTCACCCGTACCCTATCCCGTACCCTAAGCCGTACCCTAACCCTAACACTAACCCTAACCCTAACCCTAAACTACCCTTGACTGCTTTTGCCTCCATTAGATTTCCTAAGCACTAGTGTTTTAAGGAACAGGTTAAAAAGAAAACCTTATGTGATTTTTTTATAATGTGTTTATTCTTTATCTTATCCTAGTGACGAAAATCTTCTCCATGGCTGGACCCTAAATAATATTCCTTTACGTGCTAAGTGGTATCTAGAGAGTGGGATAGGTTTAATAAATACCCTAATCCTAACGTGTACCCTAACCCTAACCCATACCCTAACCCTAATGCGTACCCTAACCCTAACCCAAACCCTATCCCTAACACGTACGCTAATCCTAATCCGTACCCTAAACCAATCCCTAACCCTAAAACTAACCCTAACCCTAACCCTAACCCTAACCCATACGCTACGCCGTACCCTCACCCATACCCTAACCCGTATCCTAAGCCGTACCCTAACCCTAAACCTAACCCTAACCTCTACCCTACGCCGTACCCTCACCCGTACCCTAACCCGTACCCAAAGCCTTACCCTAACCCTAACCCTAACCCTCACCCATACCCAACGCCGTAACCTAACCCATATCCTAACCCGTATCCTAAGCCGTACCCTAAGCCTAACCAATAACCTATGCAGTACCCTCACCAGTACCCTCACCTGTATCCTAAGCCCTACCCTAACACTAACCCTAACCCTAACCCTAAACTACCCTTTACTGCTTTTGCCTCCATTAGATTTCCTAAACACTAGTGTTTTAAGGAACAGGTTAAAAAGAAAACCTTATGTGATTTTTTTATAATGTGTTTATTCTTTATCTTATCCTAGTGACTAAAATCTTCTCCATGGCTGAACCCCAAATAATATTCCTTTACGTGCTAAGTGGTATCTAGAGAGTGGGATAGGTTTAATAAATACCCTAATCCTAAAGTGTACCCTAAACCTAACCCATACCCTAACCCTAACGCGTACCCTAACCCTAACCAAAAACCTAACCCGAACACGTATGCTAATCCTAACCCGTACCCTAAACCAATCCCTAACCCTAAAACTAACCCTAACCCTAACCCTAACCCATAACCTACACCGTACCCTCACCCGTACCCTAACCCGTACCCTAAGCCGTACCCTAACCCTAACCCTAACCCTAAACCATACGCTACGCCGTACCCTCACCCGTACCCTAACCCTTATCCTAAGCCTTACCCTAACCCTAACCCTAACCCTAAACTATACCCTACGCCGTAACCTCACCCGTACCCTAACCCGTACCCTAAGCCGTACCCTAACCCTAACCCTAACCCTAACCCTAACCCTAACCCTAACCCATACCGTACGCCATACCCTAACACGTACCCTAACCCGTATCCTAAGCCGTACCCTAACCCTAACCAATACCCTACGCAGTATCCTCACCCATACCCTCACCCGTACCCTAAGCCGTACCCTAACCCTAACCCTAACCCTACCCCTAACCCTAACCCCTACCCTATGCCATACCCTCACCTGTACCCTATCCCATAACTTAAGCCGTACCATAACCCTAACACTAACCCTAACCCTAAACCGTAAACTACGCCGTACCCTCACCCGTAACCTAACCCGTATCCTAAGCCGTACCCTAACCCTAACCGTAACCCTAACCCTAACCCATAACCTACGCCGTACCCTCATCCGTACCCTAACACGTACCCTAAGACGTACCGTAACCCTAACCCTAACACTAACCCTAACCCTAACCCACACTCTACGCCGTACCCTAACCCGTACCCTAACACGTATCCTAAGCCGTACCCTAACCCTAAGCAATACCCTACGCAGTACCCTCACCCGTACCCTCACCCGTACCCTAAGCCATACCCTAACCCTAACCCTAACCCTAACTCTAACCCCTACCCTACGCCGTACCCTCACCCGTATCCTATCCCATACCCTAAGCCGTACCCTAACCCTAACACTAACCCTAACCCTAACCCTAACCCTAAACTACACTTGATTGCTTTTGCCTTTATTAGATTTCCTAAGCACTAGTGTCTTAAGGAACAGGTTAAAAAGAAAATCCTAATGTGATTTTTTTATAATGTGTTTATTCTTTATCTTATCCTAGTGACTAAAATCTTCTCCATGGCTGGATCCCTAATAATATTCCTTTACGTGCTAAGTGGTATCTAGAGAGTGGGATAGGTTTAATAAATACCCTAATCCTAACGTGTACCCTAACCCTAACCCATACCCTAACCCTAACGCGTACCCTAACCCTAACCCAAAACCTAACCCTAACACGTACGCTAATCCTAACCCGTACTCTAAACCAATCCCTAAACCTAAAACTAACCCTAACCCTAACCCTAACCCTAACCCTTACCCTACGCCGTACCCTCACCCGTACCCTAACCCGTACCCTAAGACGTACCCTAAACCTAACCCTAACCCATACGCTACGCCGTACCCTCACCCGTACCCTAACCCGTATCCTAAGCCGTACCCTACCCCTAAACCTAACTCTAACCTCTACCCTACGCCGTACCCTCACCCGTACCCTAACCCGTACCCAAAGCCTTACCCTAACCCTAACCCTAACCCTCACCCATACCCAACGCCGTAACCTAACCCATATCCTAACCCGTATCCTAAGCCGTACCCTAACCCTAACCAATAACCTACGAAGTACCCTCACCATTACCCTCACCCGTATCCTAAGCCCTACCCTAACCCTAACCCTAACCCTAACCCTAAACTACCCTTTACTGCTTTTGCCTCCATTAGATTTCCTAAACACTAGTGTTTTAAGGAACAGGTTAAAAAGAAAACCTTATGTGATTTTTTTATAATGTGTTTATTCTTTATCTTATCCTAGTGACTAAAATCTTCTCCATGGCTGAACCCCAAATAATATTCCTTTACGTGCTAAGTGGTATCTAGAGAGTGGGATAGGTTTAATAAATACCCTAATCCTAACGTGTACCCTAACCCTAACCCACACCCTAACCCTAATGCGTACCCTAACCCTAACCCAAACCCTAACTCTAACACGTACGCTAATCCTAACCCGTACCCTAAACCAATCCCTAACCCTAAAACTAACCCTAACCCTAACCCTAACCCTAACCCATAACCTACGCCGTACCCTCACACGTACCCTAACACGTACCCTAAGACGTACCGTAACCCTAACCCTAACACTAACCCTAACCCTAACCCACACTCTACGCCGTACCCTAACCCTTACCCTAACACGTATCCTAAGCCGTACCCTAACCCTAACCAATACCCTATGCAGTACCCTCACCCGTACCCTAAGCCATACCCTAACCCCAACCCTAACCCTAAACCTAACCCCTACCCTATGCCGTACCCTCACCCGTACCCTATCCCATACCCTAAGCCGTACCCTAACCCTAACACTAACCCTAACCCTAACCCTAACCCTAAACTACCCTTGATTGCTTTTGCCTCTATTAGATTTCCTAAGCACTAGTGTTTTAAGGAACAGGTTAAAAAGAAAATCCTAATGTGATTTTTTTATAATGTGTTTATTCTTTATCTTATCCTACTGACTAAAATCTTCTCCATGGCTGGATCCCTAATAATATTCCTTTACGTGCTAAGTGGTATCTAGAGAGTGGGATAGGTTTAATAAATACCCTAATCCTAACGTGTACCCTAACCCTAACCCATACCCTAACCCTAACGCGTACCCTAACCCTAACCCAAAACCTAACCCTAACACGTACGCTAATCCTAACCTGTACCCTAAACCAATCCCTAACCCTAACGCAGTACCCTCACCCGTACCCTCACCCGTACCCTAAGCCTTACCCTAACCCCAACCCTAACCCTAACTCTAACCCTAACCCCTACCCTACGCCGTACCCTCACCCGTACCCTATCCCATACGCTAAGCCGTACCCTAACCCTAACACTAACACTAACCGTAACCCTAACCCATACCCTACGCCGTACCCTCACCGTACCCTAACCCGTACCCTAAGCCGTACCCTAACCCTAACCCTAACCCTAACCCATACGCTACGCCGTACCCTCACCCGTACCCTAACCCGTATCCTAAGCCGTACCCTAACCCTAACCCTAACCCTAACTGCTACCCTACGCCGTACCCTATCCCATACCATAAGCGGTACCCTAACCCTAACACTAACCCTAACCCTAACCCATACCCTACGCCGTACCCTAACCCATACCCTAACCCGTATTCTAAGCCGTACCCTAACCATAACCAATACCCTACACAGTACCCTCACACGTACCCTCACCCGTACCCTAAGCCATACCCTAACCCTAAACCTAACCCTAACCTATACACTATGCCATACCCTCACCCGTACCCTAACCCGTACCCTAAGCCGTACCCTAACCCTAACCCTAAACCATATGCTACGCCGTACCCTCACCCGTACCCTAACCCGTATCCTAAGCCGTACCCTAACCCTAACCCTAACTCTAAACTATACCCTACGCCGTAACCTCACCCGTACCCTAACCCGTACCCTAAGCCGTACCCTAACCCTAACCCTAACCCTAACCCTAACCCTAACCCATACCGTACTCCATACCCTAACACGTACCCTAACCCGTATCCTAAGCCGTACCCTAATCCTAAACCTAACCCTAACCTCTACCCTACGCCGTACCCTCAACCGTACCCTAACCCGTACCCAAAGCCTTACCCTAACCTTAACCCTAACCCTCACCCATACCCAACGCCGTAACCTAACCCATATCCTAACCCGTATCCTAAGCCGTACCCTAACCCTAACCAATAACCTATGCAGTACCCTCACCAGTACCCTCACCCGTATCCTAAGCCCTACCCTAACCCTAACCCTAACCCTAAACTACCCTTTACAGCTTTTGCCTCCATTAGATTTCCTAAACACTAGTGTTTTAAGGAACAGGTTAAAAAGAAAACCTTATGTGATTTTTTTATAATGTGTTTATTCTTTATCTTATCCTAGTGACTAAAATCTTCTCCATGGCTGAACCCCAAATAATATTCCTTTACGTGCTAAGTGGTATCTAGAGAGTGGGATAGGTTTAATAAATACCCTAATCCTAAAGTGTACCCTAAACCTAACCCATACCCTAACCCTAACGCGTACCCTAACCCTAACCAAAACCCGAACCCGAACACGTATGCTAATCCTAACCCGTACCCTAAACCAATCCCTAACCCTAAAACTAACCCTAACCCTAACCCTAACCCTAAACCATACGCTACGCCGTACCCTCACCCGTACCCTAACCCGTACCCTAAGCCGTACCCTAACCCTAACCCTAACCCTAACCCATAACCTACACCGTACCCTCACCCGTACCCTAACCCGTACCCTAAGCCGTACCCTAACCCTAACCCTAACCCTAACCCATAACCTACACCGTACCCTCACCCGTACCCTAACCCGTACCCTAAGCCGTACCCTAACCCTAACCCTAACCCTAACCCTAACCCTAACCCTAACCCATACCGTACGCCATACGCTAACACGTACCCTAACCCGTATCCTTAGCCGTACCCTAACCCTAACCAATACCCTACGCAGTATCCTCACCCATACCCTCACCCGTAGCCTAAGCCGTACCCTAACCCTAAACCTAACCCTAACCCTAACCCTAACCCCTACCATATGCCATACCCTCACCTGTACCCTATCCCATAACCTAAGCCGTACCATAACCCTAACACTAAACCTAACCCTAAACCATAACCTATGCCGTACCCTCACCCGTACCCTAACCCGTATCCTAAGCCGTACCCTAACCCTAACCCTAACCCTAACCCTAACCCTAACCCTAACCGCTACCCTACGCTGTACCCTATCCCATACCCTAAGCGGTACCCTAAACCTAACACTAACCCTAAACCTAACCCTAACCCCTACCCTACGCCGTACCCTCACCCGTAACCTATCCCATACCCTAAGCCATACCCTAACCCTAACACTAACCCTAACCCTAAACGTAACCCCTACCCTATGCCGTACCCTCACCCGTACCCTATCCCATACCCTAAGCCGTACCCTAACCCTAACCCTAACCCTAACATATACACTACGCCATACCCTCACCCGTACCCTAACCCGTACCCTAAGCCGTACCCTAACCCTAACCCTAACCCTAACCTATACACTACTCCGTACCCTCACCCGTACCCTCACCCGTACCCTAAGCCATACCCTAACCCTAACCCTAACCCTAACCTATACTCTACGCCATACCCTCACCCGTACCCTAACCCTTACCCTAAGCCGTACCCTAACCCTAACCCTAACCCTAAACCATACGCTACGCCGTACCCTCACCCGTACCCTAACCCGTACCCTAAGCCGTACCCTAACCCTAACCCTAACCCTAACCTTAACCCCTACCCTATGCCATACCCTCACCTGTACCCTATCCCATAACCTAAGCCGTACCATAACCCTAACACTAACCCTAACCCATAACCTACGCCGTAACCTCACCCGTACCCTAACCCGTATCCTAAGCCGTACCCTAAACCTAACCCTAACACTAACCCTAACCCTAAACCATAACCTACGCCGTACCCTCACCCGTACTCTAACACGTACCCTAAGACGTACCATAACCCTCACCCTAACACTAACCCTAACCCTAACCCACACTCTACGCCGTACCCTAACCCGTACCCTAACACGTATCCTAAGCCATACCCTAACCCTAACCAATACCCTACGCAGTACCCTCACCCGTACCCTCACCCGTACCTTAAGGCATACCCTAACTCTAACCCTAACCCTAACCCCTACCCTATGCCGTACCCTCACCCGTACCCTATCCCATACACTAAGCCGTACCCTAACCCTAACACTAACACTAACCCTAACCCTAACCCTAACCCTTACCCTACGCCGTACCCTCACCCGTAACCTAACCCGTACCCTAAGCCGTACCCTAACCCTAACCCTAACCTATACGCTACGCCGTACCCTCACCCTTACCCTAACCCGTACCCTAAGCCGTACCCTAACCCTAACACTAACCTATACACTACGCCGTACCCTCACCCGTACCCTAAGCCGTACCCTAACTCTAACCCTAACCCTAACCCTTACCCATACCCTGCGCCGTACCCTAACCCATACAATAACCCGTATCCTAAGCCTTAACCTAACCCTAACCAATGACCTACACAGTACCCTCACCCGTACCCTAAGCCATACCCTAACCCTAACCCTAACACTAACCCTAACCCTAAACCCTACCCTATGCCGTACCCTCACCCATACCCTATCCCATACCCTAAGCCGTACCCTAACCCTAACACTAACCCTAACCCTAAACTACCCTTGACTGCTTTTGCCTCCATTAGATTTCCTAAGCACTAGTGTTTTAAGGAACAGGTTAAAAAGAAAATCCTAATATGAGTTTTTTATAATGTGTTTATTCTTTATCTTATCCTAGTGACGAAAATCTTCTCCATGGCTGGACCCTAAATAATATTCCATTACGTGCTAAGTGGTATCTAGAGAGTGGGATAGGTTTAATAAATACCCTAATCCTAACGTGTACCCTAACCCTAACCCATACCCTAACCCTAATGCGTACCCTAACCCTAACCCAAACCCTAACCCTAACACGTACGCTAATACTATCCCGTACCCTAAACCAATCCCTAACCCTAAAACTAACCCTAACCCTAACCCTAACCCTAACCCATACGCTACGCCGTACCCTCACCCATACCCTAACCCGTATCCTAAGCCGTACCCTAACCCTAAACCTAACCCTAACCTCTACCCTACGCCGTACCCTCACCCGTACCCTAACCCGTACCCAAAGCCTTACCCTAACCCTAACCCTAACCCTCACCCATACCCAACGCCGTAACCTAACCCATATCCTAACCCGTATCCTAAGCCGTACCCTAACCCTAACCAATAACCTACGCAGTACCCTCACCAGTACACTCACCCATATCCTAAGCCCTACCCTAACCCTAACCCTAACCCTAACCCTAAACTACCCTTTACTGCTTTTGCCTCCATTAGATTTCCTAAACACTAGTGTTTTAAGGAACAGGTTAAAAAGAAAACCTTATGTGATTTTTTTATAATGTGTTTATTCTTTATCTTATCCAATGACTAAAATCTTCTCCATGGCTGAACCCCAAATAATATTCCTTTACGTGCTAAGTGGTATCTAGAGAGTGGGATAGGTTTAATAAATACCCAAATCCTAAAGTGTACCCTAAACCTAACCCATACCCTAACCCTAACGCGTACCCTAACCCTAACCAAAACCCTAACCCGAACACGTATGCTAATCCTAACCCGTACCCTAAACCAATCCCTAACCATAAAACTAACCCTAACCCTAACCCTAACCCATAACCTACACCGTACCCTCACCCATACCCTATCCCATACCCTAAGCCGTACCCTAACTCTAACCCTAACCCTAACCCTAACCCTTACCCATACCCTGCGCCGTACCCTAACCCATACAATAACCTGTATCCTAAGCCTTAACCTAACCCTAACCAATGACCTACACAGTACCCTCACCCGTACCCTAAGCCATACCCTAACCCTAACCCTAACCCTAACCCTAACCCTAAACTATACCCTACGCCGTAACCTCACCCGTACCCTAACCCGTACCCTAAGCCGTACCCTAACCCTAACCCTAAACCTAACCCTAACCCTAACCCTAACCCACATCGTACGCCATACCCTAACACGTACCCTAACCCGTATCCTAAGCCGTACCCTAACCCTAACCAATACCCTACGCAGTACCCTCACCCGTACCCTCACCCGTACCCTAAGCCGTACCCTAACCCTAACCCTAACCCTAACCCCTACCCTACGCCGTACCCTCACCCGTACCCTATCCCATACCCTAAGCCGTACCCTAACCCTAACACTAACCCTAACCCTAACCTTAACCCTAAACTTCCCTTGACTGCTTTTGCCTCCATTAGAATTCCTAAGCACGAGTGTTTTAAGGAACAGGTTAAAAAGAAAATCCTAATGTGATTTTTTTATAATGTGTTTATTCTTTATCTTATCCTAGTGACGAAAATCTTCTCCATGGCTGGATCCTAAATAATATTCCTTTACGTGCTAAGTGGTATCTAGAGAGTGGGATAGGTTTAATAAATACCCTAATCCTAACGTGTACCCTAACCCTAACCCACACCTTAACCCTAATGCGTACTCTAACCCTAACCCAAACCCTAACCCTAACACGTACGCTAATCCTAACCCGTACCCTAAACCAATCCCTAACCCTAAAACTAACCCTAACCCTTACCCTATCCCTAACCCATACGCTACGCCGTACCCTCACCCATACCCTAACCCGTATCATAAGCCGTACCCTAACCCTAAACCTAACCCTAACCTCTACCCTACGCCGTACCCTCACCCGTACCCTAACCCGTACCCAAAGCCTTACCCTAACCCTAACCCTAACCCTCACCCATACCCAACGCCGTAACCTAACCCATATCCTAACCCGTATCCTAAGCCGTACCCTAACCCTAACCAATAACCTACGCAGTACCCTCACCGGTACCCTCACCGGTATCCTAAGCCCTACTCTAACCCTAACCCTAACCCTAACCCTAAACTACCCTTTACTGCTTTTGCCTCCATTAGATTTCCTAAACACTAGTGTTTTAAGGAACAGGTTAAAAAGAAAACCTTATGTGATTTTTTTATAATGTGTTTATTCTTTATCTTATCCTAGTGACTAAAATCTTCTCCATGGCTGAACCCCAAATAATATTCCTTTACGTGCTAAGTGGTATCTAGAGAGTGGGATAGGTTTAATAAATACCCTAATCCTAAAGTGTACCCTAAACCTAACCCATACCCTAACCCTAACGCGTACCCTAACCCTAACCAAAACCCTAACCCGAACACGTATGCTAATCCTAACCCGTACCCTAAACCAATCCCTAACCATAAAACTAACCCTAACCCTAACCCTAACCCATAACCTACACCGTACCCTCACCCATACCCTATCCCATACCCTAAGCCGTACCCTAACCCTATCACTAACCCTAACCCTAACCCTAACCCTAAACTACCCTTGATTGCTTTTGCCTCTATTAAATTTCCTAAGCACTAGTGTTTTAAGGAACAGGTTAAAAAGAAAATCCTAATGTGATTTTTTTATAATGTGTTTATTCTTTATCTTATCCTAGTGACTAAAATCTTCTCCATGGCTGGATCCCTAATAATATTCCTTTACGTGCTAAGTGGTATCTAGAGAGTGGGATAGGTTTAATAAATACCCTAATCCTAACGTGTACCCTAACCCTAACCCATACCCTAACCCTAACGCGTACCCTAACCCTAACCCAAAACCTAACCCTAACACGTACGCTAATCCTAACCTGTACCCTAAACCAATCCCTAACCCTAAAACTAACCCTAACCCTTACCCTACGCCGTACCCGCACCCGTACCCTAACCCGTACCCTAAGACGTACCCTAACCCTAACCCTAACCCATACGCTACGCCGTACCCTCACCCGTACCCTAACCCGTATCCTAAGCCGTACCCTAACCCTAACCCTAACCCTAACCCTAACCCTAATCCTAACCCATACCCTACGCCATACCCTAACCCGTACACTAACCCGTATCCTAAGCCGTATCCTAACCCTAACCAATACCCTACGCAGTACCCTCACCCGTACCCTCACCCGTACCGTAAGCCGTACCCTAACCCCAACCCTAACCCTAACTCTAACCCTTACCCCTACCCTACGCCGTACCCTCACCCGTACCCTTTCCCATACACTAATCCGTACCCTAACCCTAACACTAACACTAACCCTAACCCTAACCCATACCCTACGCCGTACCCTCACCCGTAACCTAACCCGTACCCTAAGCCGTACCCTAACCCTAATCCTAACCTATACACTACGCCGTACCCTCACCCGTACCCTAACCCGTACCCTAAGCCGTACCCTAACTCTAACCCTAACCCTAACCCTAACCCTTACCCATACCCTGCGCCGTACCCTAACCCATACAATAACCTGTATCCTAAGCCTTAACCTAACCCTAACCAATGACCTACACAGTACCCTCACCCGTACCCTAAGCCATACCCTAACCCTAACCCTAACACTAACCCTAACCCTATCCCTAACCCTAAACTACCCTTGATGGCTTTTGCCTCCATTAGATTTCCTAAGCACTAGTGTTTTAAGGAACAGGTTAAAAAGAAAATCCTAATGTGATTTTTTTATAATGTGTTTATTCTTTATCGTATCCTAGTGACGAAAATCTTCTCCATGGCTGGACCCTAAATAATATTCCTTTACGTGCTAAGTGGTATCTAGAGAGTGGGATAGGTTTAATAAATACCCTAATCCTAACGTGTACCCTAACCCTAACCCACACCCTAACCCTAATGCGTACCCTAACCCTAACCCAAACCCTAACCCTAACACGTACGCTAATCCTAACCCGTACCCTAAACCAATCCCTAACCCTAAAACTAACCCTAATCCTAACCCTAACCCTAACCCATACGCTACACCGTACCCTCACCCATACCCTAACCCGTATCCTAAGCCGTACCCTAACCCTAAACCTAACCCTAACCTCTACCCTACGCCGTACCCTCACCCGTACCCTAACCCGTACCCAAAGCCTTACCCTAACCCTAACCCTAACCCTCACCCATACCCAATGCCGTAACCTAACCCATATCCTAACCCGTATCCTAAGCCGTATCCTAACCCTAACCAATAACCTACGCAGTACCCTCACCAGTACCCTCACCCGTATCCTAAGCCCTACCCTAACCCTAACCCTAACCCTAACCCTAAACTACCCTTTACTGCTTTTGCCTCCATTAGATTTCCTAAACACTAGTGTTTTAAGGAACAGGTTAAAAAGAAAACCTTATGTGATTTTTTTATAATGTGTTTATTCTTTATCTTATCCTAGTGACTAAAATCTTCTCCATGGCTGAACCCCAAATAATATTCCTTTACGTGCTAAGTGGTATCTAGAGAGTGGGATAGGTTTAATAAATACCCTAATCCTAAAGTGTACCCTAAACCTAACCCACACCCTAACCCTAACGCGTACCCTAACCCTAACCAAAACCCTAACCCGAACAAGTATGCTAATCCTAACCCGTACCCTAAACCAATCCCTAACCCTAAAACTAACCCTAACCCTAACCCTAACCCTAACCCATAACCTACGCCGTACCCTCACCCGTACCCTAACCCGTACCCTAAGCCGTACCCTAACCCTAACCCTAACCCTAACCCATACGCTACGCCGTACCCTCACCCGTACCCTAACCCGTACCCTAAGCCGTACCCTAACCCTAACCCTAACCCTAACCCTAACCCATACCGTACGCCATACCCTAACATGTACCCTAACCCGTATCCTAAGCCGTACTCTAAACCTAACCAATACCCTATGCAGTATCCTCACCCATACCCTCACCCGTACCCTAAGCCGTACCCTAACCCTAACCCTAACCGTAACCCCTACCCTATGCCATACCCTCACCTGTACCCTATCCCATAACCTAACCCTAACCATATCCCTAACACTAACCCTAACCCTAACCCATAACCTACGCCGTGCCCTCACCCGTACCCTAACCCGTATCCTAAGACGTACCGTAACCCTAACCAATACCCTACGCAGTATCCTCACCCATACCCTCACCCGTACCCTAAGCCGTACCCTAACCCTAACCCTAACCCTAACCCTAACCCTAACCCCTACCCTATGCCATACCCTCACCTGTACCCTATCCCATAACCTAAGCCGTACCATAACCCTAACACTAACCCTAACCCTAACCCATAACCTACGCCGTACCCTCACCCGTACCCTAACCCGTATCCTAAGCCGTACCCTAACCCTAACCCTAACCCTAACCCTAACCCATAACCTACGCCGTACCCTCACCCGTACCCTAACACGTACCCTAAGATGTACCGTAACCCTAACCCTAACACTAACCCTAACCCTAACCCACACTCTACGCTGTACCCTAACCCGTACCCTAACACGTATCCTAAGCCGTACCTTAACCCTAACCAATACCCTACGCAGTACCCTCACCCGTACCCTCACCCGTACCCTAAGCCGTACCCTAACCCTAACCCTAACCCATACGCTACGCCGTACCCTCACACGTACCCTAACCCGTATCCTAAGCCGTACCCTAACCCTAACCCTAACCCTAACCCTAACCCTAACCCTAACCCTAACCCATACCCTACGCCATACCCTAACCCGTACCCTAACCCGTATCCTAAGCCGTATCCTAACCCTAACCAATACCCTACGCAGTACCCTCACCCGTACCCTCACCCGTACCCTAAGCCGTACCCTAACCCCAACCCTAACCCTACTTCTAACCCTAACCCCTACCGTATGCCGTACCCTCACCCGTACCCTATCCCATACGCTAAGCCGTACCCTAACCCTAACACTAACACTAACCCTAAACCTAACCCTAACCCATACCCTACGCCGTACCCTCACCCGTAACCTAACCCGTACCCTAAGCCGTACCCTAACCCTAACCCTAACCTATACATTACGCCGTATCCTCACCCGTACCCTAACCCGTACCCTACACCGTACCCTCTCCTGTACCTTAACACGTACCCTAACCCTAACCCTAACCCTAACCATAACCCTAAACTACCCTTGACTGCTTCTGCCTCCAATAGATTTCCTAAGCACTATTGTTTTAAGGAACAGGTTAAAAAGAAAATCCTAATGTGATTTCTTTATAATGTGCGTGTTCTTTATCTTATCTTAGTGTCTAAAATGTTCTCCATGGCTGGACCCCAAATAATATTCCTTTACGTGCTCAGTGGTATGTAGAGAGTGGAATCGGTTTAATAAATAACCCAACCCTAATGCGTATCCTAACCCTAACCCATACCCTAACCCTAAAACGTACCGTAATCCGAACCCGTACCATAAACCTACCCTAACACTAAAAGTAACCCTAATCCTAACCCATACCCTACACCGTACCCTCACCTGTACCCTAACCCTAACCCTAAACCTAACCCTAACCCATACCCTACGCCGTACCCTCATTCATACCCTAACACGTACCCTAAGCCGTACCCTAACCCTAACCCTAACCCTACCCATAACCATAACCCTAAAGTACCCTTGACTGCTTCTGCCTCCAATAGATTTCCTCAGCACTAGTGTTTTAAGGAACAGGTTAAAAAGAGAATCCTAATGTGATTTCTTTATAATGTGTGTGTTCTTTATCTTATCCTAGTGTCTAAAATCTTCTCCATGGCTGCACCCCAAATAATATTCCTTTACGTGCTAAGTGGTATCTAGAGAGTGGGATAGGTTTAATAAATACCCTAACACTAACGCGTACCCTAACCTAACACATACCCTAACCTTCACACGTACCCTAATCCTAACCCGTTCCCTAAACCTAGCCCTAAGTCTAAAACTAACCCTAACCCTAACTCATACCCTACGCCGTACCCTAACCCGTACCCTAAGCCGTACCCTAACCCTAACCCTAACCCTAACCCTTACCCTCAACTACCCTTGACTGCTTCTGCCTCCAATAAATTTTCTATGCACTAGTGTTTTACGGGACAAGTTAAAAAGAAAATCCTAATGTGATTTCTTTGTAATGTGTGTGTTCTTTATCTTATCCTAGTGTCTAAAATCTTCTCCATGGCTGGACCCCAAATAATATTCCTTTACGTGCTAAGTGGTATCTAGAGAGTGGTATAGGTTTAATAAATACCCTAACCCTAACGCGTACCCTAACCCTAACCCATACCCTAATCCTAACCCGCACCGTAAACCTAACCCAAACCCTAAAACTAACCCTAATCCTAACCGTAACTGATACCTTAACCCGTACCCTAACCCATAATATAAGCCGTACCCTATCCCTAACCCGAACCCTAAACCCAACCCTAACCCTAACCCTAACCCTGACACTCTCCCTATTTAAATCCTTGACACTGTCTTTAAATAATGTCCTGATGCAGTTCCTACCTGAGATGCTGATGCTCTCACTAAGACCTTGAAGTCTCTATCTGAAAAGCTGACACTGTCTGTAACTAATTTCCTGACTTTTTCCTTAACTAACCTCCTAATTTTGTCCCTAAATAACGCCCTGAAACTGGTCCTAACTATGGCCCTGATGCTGACCCTATCTAAGGCCCTGACGATGTCCGTAATAGACTTAGATGTCCCTCACTGTTGTCCTGATCCTGTCCATTACTAATGCCCTGAATATGTGCCTACGTAAGTCTCTGACCCTGTCCTAAGGCCCTGACCCTGTTCCTAAGTAAGGGCCTTGACACTGTCTCTACAGTATGCCCTGACACTGCCCCTAAATAACGGCCTGACACTGGTCCCAAGTATGGACCTGATCCTGTCCATAACTAAGGCCCTGAAGTTGTCCCTCATTAAGTCTCTGACACTGCCCTTAATAAGCCCCTGACCGTGTCCCTAGCTAATGGCCTAAGCTATAACTTACAAAGTCCCTAACACTATCCCCAAGATGCTGACACCCTGCCTAACTTAGGCTTTGATGTTGTCCCTTAGTGTTTAAGTGGTCACAAAATAACACCCTGATTCTATTACTAAGGCCCTGAATATATCCCTAAGAAAGTCTCTGAAGTGTCCCTAACTAACGGCCTAAACTGTCTCTTACTAAGGCCTTCAAGTTATCTCTGAGGGCCTGACAACACTGTCCCTAACAAAGGGCCTGTTGCTGGCCCTAACTAACGTCCTGATGCTGAACCTTACTGAGGCCCTGATGCTCTTCCTAACTAAGGCCTTGATGCCGATTCTACCTGAGGCCCTAAAACTGTCTGTGACTAATGGCCTGACTCTTTCCCTAACTAACACCCTAATTTTGTCCCTCATTAATGCCCTGACAATGGTCGACACTACAGCCCTGATGCTGGCCCAATCTAAGACCTTGACGATGTCCCTAATAGCCTTAGATGTCCCTCACTGTTGGCCTGACCCTGTCCCTAACCAAGGCCCTGACCCTCTTCCTAAAGCTGTGATGATGTCTCTACCTGAGGCACTGACACTGTCTATAACAATGGCCGACTCTTTCCCTAACACCCTGATGCTGCCCCTAATAGCCTCGTGTATCTCTCAGTAATGCCCTAATCCTGTCCATAACTAAGGCCCTGAATATGTCCTTAAGTAAGTCTCTGATGCTGTCCTTAACTAAGGCCCTGATACTCTCTATACCTAAGGCACTGACACTATCTATAATAATGGCCTGACTCTTTCCCTAACTAACACCCTGATGCTATCCCTAATTGAGGCCCTGAAGATGTCCCTAATACCTTTAGGTGTTCCTCAGTATCACCCTGATCCTGTCCATAACTAAGGCCCTGAATATGTCCCTAGGTACATCTCTGACGCTGTCCCTAACTAAGGCCCTGATGCTGTCTCTACCTCAGAACCTGACATTCTAATGTCCTGACTCTCCCTAACTAACATCCTGACGCTGCCCCTAAGTGAGGCCCTGACACTCTTCTTAACTAAGGACTTGCCGCTGTCCCTACCTAAAACCCTGACACTGCCTGTAACTAATGACCTGACTCTTTCCCTAATTAACACCCTAGTTTTGGCCCTAACTAAAGCCCTGACACTGGTTCTAATTATGGCCATGATGCTGGCTCTAAGGCCCTGAAGATATCCCTAAGTAACAGCCTGAATTGTGTCTAACTAAGGCTCTCACGTTATCTCTAACTTAGGCCCTGACGCTGTCCCTTATAGTCTAAGCTGTCATTAAATAATGCCCTGATCCTGTCCATAACTAAGGTTCTGAATATGTCCCTAAGTACATCTCTGATGATGTCCCTAACAGCCTGAACCGTCTCTTCAAGTTATCTCTGAGGATCTGACACTGGCCCTTACTAAGGCCTCACCCCGGGGTTGTCCCAGGCTGCTGGGCAGTTTTCTCTTGTCCTCATCTCTAGCCAGCTGCCTGCCATTGGCCACTCTAAGATTCTGCGATGCAGTGGTCCCACGTGGGATGTGCCTGTGTAGGCTCACCTGCGGGAGGAGAGTCATGGCCACTCCGCCCTCCAGGGGACTGCGGCTCAGGGTAGGAATCGCTCAGCCAGCGTCTGGACACAGGGTTCTGTGTCCTTGTTTGTTGTAAACCCCTTGGAGTTACCTCTAACATTTTTTAAATGGATCTCCCATCAGCATATTTATGATTTAAATTATTTACCACATTAAAATTCAGGAATGACATTATTAGAATGAGCAGGAAGACACAGGATGCCCCCCCCAATGATCTATTACTGGGAGGATTTAAAATTCTAATGAGAAAACACTCACTCTCCTCATCTTCTTGGACGTCAGCACAAGGCGGGAATCAGCAGCATTCTTTATTTATCCCTCTGATTTTCCAGAACCTTTCCTTCAAGGAGAAATCTCTGGGCTCTGTGGGAACTGTGAGTGGTGACCATCTGGTAAATCTGAGACTGAAAAGAAAGAGGAAAAGAGATAGAGGAGGAGATGAGAATTGGTGATGGGGAGAAACAGGGGCATCCACGTTCAATCTCAGGCTGAGAGTCTGGGTTAATCTCCAACGAACCTAAGGACCACCAGGAGCTGGTCCCACTGGCCTTGTCACCTGGTATGGGGATTGGGGACAGCCAAACCACCATGGCCACTTTCAGAGAAATAAAGAAAGTGGGAGGGCACCCCTGGGAGCCAGGTTGAAAATGGTCATGCTGTGAAATAATAAGATGCCCTTTTCAGAAAAGTGAAGACGGTTCTCTTGGTTCTCAAAGACTTGCAAATACTGTGTCCTTCTGGAGGCATGCTGAAGGCTTCAGCCTTTGAGGGCAGTAATGGGAGTGCATCTGGGCTCAAAACCATCCAGCACTCACTCCTTGAGGGTGCAGAGGATGACCAGTGTCCACCCCTCGGGTGCTGTGGGGCCTGAGATCCCCTGATCACCGAGGACGGGAGGGGCCGCACAGACACTCCACTGGACCACCAGGGGCTTGGCTGGTGGGCTACAGTCCTTTATCAGATACATGGTTTGCAAACATCTTGTGCCATTTTGGATGGTGGATTATCTTATTCCTTGCTCCTTTTATACACAACTGTTTTTCATTTTGAGGAAGTCCAATTCATCTATCTTATCTTTTGTTGCTTGTGCTTTTGGTAGCAGATCTAAGAAATCATGACCAAATCCAAGGTCATGAAGATTTACTCTCATGTTTTCTTCTACGAGTTTTATCATTTTGGTTCTTGCATCTAGGCCTTTGGTCCATTTTGCGTTGATTTTTGTATATGGCGTGAGGGGAGGTAAGGGTCCAAGTTTATTCTTCTGCATGTGGGTATCCAGTCGTTCCAGAACCTGTGCTAACTGTTTGGGAGAAAATACGTGCAAATGATGCGACCAACAAGGGCCTAATTCTAAAATATACAAACAGCTCATACAACTCAAAAAAGAAAAAAGAATCAAAAAATAGGCAGAAGGTCTAAATAGACATTTCTGCAAAGACATACAGATGGCCAATAGGCACATGAAAAGATGCTCCACATCACTAATTATTAGAGAACGCAAATCAAAACTACAGTGAGTTATCACTTCATAGTGGTCAGAATGGCCATCATTAAAATGTCTAGAAATAAATGCTGGAGGGGGTGTGGAGAAAAGGGAACCCTCCTACACTACTGGTGGGAATGTAAATTGATGCAGCCACTATGGAAAACAGTACGGAGGTTCCTCAAAAACTAAAAATAGAATTACCATATGAACCAGCAATCCCACTCCTGGGCACATATCCAGACAAAACTATAATTTGAAAAGATACATGCACCCCAGCATTCACAGCAGCACTATTCACAATAGCCAAGACATGGAAGCAACCTGAATGTCCCTCAACAGATGAATGGATATAGAAGATATGATACATATATACAATGGAATATTACTCAGCCATAAAACAGAATGAAATAATGCCATCTGCAGCTACATGGATGGACCTAGAGATTATCATACAAAGTGAAGTAAGTCAGACAGAGAACGACAAATACCATATGATATCACTTATATGTGGATTATAAAATGAGACCCAAATGAACCTATCTACAGAACAAAAACAGACTCTCAAATATAGAAAACAGACTTGTGGTTGTCAAGGGGAAGACAGGCGAGAGAGATGGATTGGGAGTTTGGGATTAGTAGATGCAAATTATTATATATAGGATGGATAAACAAGGTCTTACTGTACAGCACAGGGAACTATATTCAATACCCTGTAATAAACCATAATGGAAAAGAATACGAAAAATATGTATATATGTATGTATGTATATATGAATCACTTTGCTGTACAGTAGAAATTAACACAACATTGTAGGTCAACTATACTTCAGTATCAATTAGTTTGAAGGCACTTTTATAAATTAGGCCTTATTTCTCTTGTCCTTTCATCCTGGGACAAATGTATAACAGAAACTAACCTGGATTACTCCGGGATGAACTCATATCACACAGAACTTTAATTGTTGAACAAACCATGAATACCAGTTACACCATGGGATGTCCTGATCCAATATGAAGTTTGTATACCTTGTATCAAGCCTGCAGATTCCACTAAATTTGGAAATTCAAACTGAAATGAAGCCACCTATCCCATGACTTCTCCACAACTAGTTATACAACATCAATTGGAAACCATATACAATCAAATGAATGCAGACAGACACAACTATAGCCTTCCTTTTTTTTCCTTTTAGATAAAGAGGGTATTTAAGGTGATGTCTTGGGACGTTTCAGGGTGTTACTCAATTTCCTGGGTATCTGCCATGCACACAGGAAGTACACGTTAGTTAAATTGTTTGTGCAACTATATGAAGGTAGTTAATACCACAAAACTGTATACGTAAAGTGAATTAAACGCTAAAGTCATGTTTTGTATTTTTAATGACAAAGAAAAAAAAGTGTAGCGCTGATATTTGTTACAGAAATGAACATTAAAAACATTCTTAGTGAAAAAGCCATACAGAAAAGGCCACCTAGATCCCATATTCATCTTGTCTGCTTCAAATCCATCAAGGTTGTCCAAATGAGGGGGAAACTCAGTAATGGTTCCAGAAAAAGAAAACTGGATCAGGATGGAAAAAGACATTTTCATACAGTTGGGACAGCAGGTGAAAGTTGAAGTGGGGCTGAGTATTAAATTATAATGTAGACACCAGGATTTCCTCATTTAGGGGTTATGTGCTGGTTCCTTAGGCAAAACACACTGAGCATTTTGTGTGAAGTGGCAAATGGGAGTACTTTTTGCCATTATTGCAACTTTTCTGTACATTTTAAATTACTGGAAAGTAAATTACTTTTCTAGACAACCATGTCAGTATCATGCCAGAAAATCAGATAAGACAGACATCAAATTTTGTTATAGGGGCCAAGACTCACCCAGACCAAGTTCAACCAAAGTTGTGATACTTATTTCCCTTGTAGGAGTCCGCATGGTATTAAGAGGCACTGTGGGAAGAGTATATTAGTAGCTACCATGTCTTGGGTCCTGTGGATTACCTGGGGTGCAGTAGAAACTGAGATTTTAGTATTGCAATTTTTCACATTACTTCAAAAAATATGTTAAAAAATAAATTCAGTAAAGTTGCAAAATATGGAATCAATATACACAAATCAGTTTTGTTTCTATACACTAATAATGAACCACCAGCAAGAAAAATTAAGAAAACAATCCCATTTACAATTCCATCAAAAAGAACAAACTATTTAGCAATAAATTTAACCAAGGACATGAAAGACGTATACTCAGAAAACTATAAAGCATTGATAAAGAAACTGAAGACACAATAGAAAACAATATTCCATGCTCATGCATCAGAAAAATTACTATTATTAAAATGTTTATTCTACCCAAAGCCATCAACAAACAGTGCCAGGAAAACTAGACACCAGACTCCAAAGAACGACACTGGTCACCATCTACACTGCACGTAAAACTAACTAAAAGCGCACAGTATTCCACATTAAACCCTTTCTCTCCTGAGGCCCCTGAAGATGCACCCCACCCACCCAGCAGTCAGCTGCACAGGAAGATTCTCCACACTTGCTCATTTTTTCCTCTTGTGGAGTCTCCTCACCAGTGGTTCCTGAGAAAACCCAGCTGCTGTCAGTGTGGACAATGCCTCATGGTCCAGAAACCTAAGCCCTGACAGGAGACAAAGCTCCTGTCTGCTTGTCACAGAGCAAAGTCTGTGGGCAGGGTGCACCTGTGCCCCCAGGGTCAGACAGGTGGGTTCGGCGCCCCCTGTGGGACGTCAGAGAAGTGCCGGGAGCGCCGCACTCACAAACCCAGGGGCCTCATCCGGAAGGCAGTTCTGCTGTATATACTAAAGTTTGGAAATCCAAACTGAAATGGAGCCAAGTATCTCACTGTATCTTCTCAAAAGATGGTTAAGGAGCAATTCATTACAAACCATATGTAATGAAATGAATGTAAACACAAACTTTACAACTTAAACCAAAATTCACTCAAAATTGCCCATAGACAAATTTAAATTACCAAACTATAAAAATCCTAGGAAAAAAAAAGATAATCTACATGATTTTGGATCTGGTGACCTTATTCAGAAAACCGGAAGACAAACCACAAACTGCAAGAAACTATTTCCAAAACACATATCTGATAAAGGATTTGTACTCAAATTATGCCAACAACGCCATTAAAATTTGGTAAAGATTGAAACACACACCTGGCCCAAGAAGATAAACAGGCAGTAAATAAGCATACAAGAATATACTCAAGACGCTGGTGGAATGCATGCACAACCAACTTCGGAAGACAGTTTGGCAGTTTTTTCCAAATCTAAAAAGTCTCACCTTAGGATCCAAGAAGTGTACCTCTTGTATTTAGACAACTGCTTTGAAAAACTGTGTTCAAACCAAAACTAGCATCAAGTAATGCACAGCAGCTCTATTCATAATGGCTAAAAACTTAAAGATATCAATATGTCCTTCTGTAGATGAATTCATAAGCAAATTAGGGCACATACATGTCAAGGGGAGAAGAATACACCACCCCAAAATATGCCCATTTGACAAAAGGATTATTTTGCACTGATTAAGAAACAGCAGACTCAAGAGAATCTTTCAAAACCAAGTAGAAAATGCCCTATTAGGAGGTAAATTTATATTTATGAAGGATATCTCCATTTGTAAGGGTATGTCCCTCTCTGGACCAGGAATTGAATGATGACTAAGTATCAAGAAAAGCTTGTTGGGACTTCCCTGCTGGTCCAGTGGTTAACACTCCATGCTCCCAATGCAGGGGACCAGGGTTCAAGCCCTGGTCAGGGAACTAGATCCCGCAAGCTGCAATTAAGAGCCCACATGCCGCAACTAAAGATTCCACAGGCCGCAACTGAGACCCAGCGCAGCCAAATAAATAAATGTTTTTTTTTAAAAAAAAAAACCTTGTCAACGAAATAGGCCTGGATGTAAATCTGTGTAACAACCATACCCTTGTTTACTGTGCTTTGCCTAATAACCAACCTTAAATGGCTTCCTCCATTCCCTAATATCTTTCTTTTGTTCTCAGTGGAAGATAGCATTTAAGGTAACGGCTTGGGCCATTTCAGGGAGTGACTCAGTTTTCCTGGGTATCTTTCAAGTATACAGGAGGTATGCATGGTATATATTAAACTTCTGATTGTTTTCTCTAGTTTATCTCTTTTTCATTACGAGGGAGATCTCAATAAAGAACATAGAAGGGTAGAGGGAAAATTATTTTTCCTCTAATATACATGCAATGCAATAGTATTCAGAGATATAAAGGAATGGACCATCAACCCGTGCAAAAAAAAAAAAAAGATACATCTAACACTTACATTGCTAAGTGAAAGAATCCAGTTTGAAGTGCTACACACTGTATGGCCTCATTTATATGACATTCTAGAAAAGGCAAAACTGACATGGTAAACAGCGTATGGAATATGTGGTTGAAATAGTCCACATGATACTTTAGTGGTGAATACCTGTCACTATGCATTTGTCTACACCCACAGATTTTTACAACCCAACAAGTAAATTACAATCTATTCAAACTTAGCTACTTAGGATATGGGAGTGTCAAAGACTGGAATACAGAATGTAACAAAGAATCTAACTGATTCAGAAATGTATGAAAAAACTCACTGTTGGTAGTGGGACAAATGGGCTGACCTAAGTTAACTTTGGAAATATACAGAACCTGTAGGCCAAAGACAAAATGTACCATACATACACAGTGGACTCTATGTTCTTTCCATGAGGGGTAGTAGCTAATAATACTGAAACTACTATATCAGTAATTGAATGGAACAAGCACTGAATTTAATAAATGACAAATGGTGGAAGCCAGGTTTCCTACCACTGGAGTGGGATGTTACAGTCAAACAAAGGGAGAAGGTTACAATATCCATGTCATAACAGATCCGGTTGGAGATAGCAGTATAAACTATCTTTAGCCTACACATAGTTCCACATGGAAATCTTTATAATTATGTGTATATGCATAGGCTGGGATACATGCATATATTTCCACGCACTGTCAGCTGAGCATATTTAGCTCCCACATGTAAGTTTTTAATACCATTCTCTAATAAACGGAACAAGGGCTCTTTGAAGAAAGGGCTGATGCTAGGACTGAGACAGTAAATATATGAAGCAGGATAATCTTAAAATATCAGAAAGTAAAGAAGTACCAAAAATTTTAAAAACCCACAAAAGAAAAATTATGTAAAATGAAAACAGGAGCAAATGCAAAAATCTCTCAACAGCCAAAGCAAGAATTAACTAAGCAGTCTAATAATGTAGTGCTGGATTATAACCAAAAGTTTATAATAATTATTCACGTGTCCAAACTGGTAAAAATAAATTACATAGTTTTTGATGAATGGTGTTAAATAGAAATCTCCTATGCAGAAAGCTTCTAAACAATTTATATAGCCACTCAGCTGTCCATCAAGGGTGTGAAGCTAACTCCTCTCTCCTCAAGTGTGGGTTCTGCATTATGACTTCCTCCTAAATAAGACACACAGGATGGACATGGGAAAATATTAACTTCACTGTGGGAACACTTGACAAACACTACCTCAGCTAGGTGACCAAAGTTGAGAATATAAGTGAGAAGTTCCCTTGAGAGCCTGTCCTCTTGATATACAGTGAAGAGGAAGCACTTCACCTCTGTGATCTGCTTTTTCAAAGCCAAGTCTAACCACGACAAAAACACCAAGCAAATCCCAGTGCCTGGCAGTCTATAAAATACCTGACCAGTCCTCCTCCACACTGTCAAGGTCATGGAAACAAGGAGAGTCTGAGCAACTGTCAAAGCCCAGAAGAGACTAAACAGACATGATGACCCCATGGCCTTTGAGATCCTGGAACAAGGAAAGGTATAACAAAGGGAACATGAATAGGGACTTCGGTTAATAATAGAGTATCAATATTTGTTCATTATTTGTCATGATTCTGTGGAAAATTAGACAGGAAAAATTAAACGTCAAATAAGAGAAACCTACTGTAACAAACTGGAAATCCAGAAGAAACAGGTGATTTCTTTGTAAAAACTCATTACCAAAATGAACACTAAATTAAGGAAAATACAAAAAGACCAATTAATTACTGAGGAATCTCTTCCCCATACTGGTTATCCTATCACTGTTCCAGGGTTTCCCTCTCCCGGGACAGGGAAGGAACAGGGACAGAGCTGTTTGGCAGCTCCACTAATATCTGGTCCCACCCAGAATCTTCATCTCCCCCAGCCATGCCTACCCAGTGAGGACACCTGAGGAAGGATCAGGGATTATTGATTCAGATATATCAACTACAAATTTTTCTTTTCCCAGCGACTGGACACACTTACTGAAGTAAAATAAATTAGTATTTACTTACTGTCCTCCCAAGACTGCAAGAAGTTCTTTCACTTACTGACAAGTCAGGATCGTTGGTGGTGGTAAACTCAAGTCTCTTTCCTTGGGCATCAGGTCCTCACATCTCAGAGGCTGGCCCAAAACAGCCCATGTGCCCTCAGAAGACACACAGACCTCATTCCTGCCCCTGAGAGGTGGGAGCCCTTGAGTTATGCCATCTCCCTGGCCATATTAATTGCCCATCCCTGAAAAACAATACTGCTCATTTTCTAGTATCTTCTCTCTCATTTACTAAGTGAAGAAACCAAATGCTAGGGTGGTAAGGAAACTCTTGTGCAATGAAGTAATGGGAGGCTCAAGAATTATTCCATGCCATGGAACCCATAATTGGCAGGCTTTCCAGAGGCCACATGGATGCATATGGCTCTCCAAGACAATGCAGCCTCAGTGTGAACCTCCCATTGGGAGGTCCAGGTGCTCCCATATCTTTGATTCTTAATGAATATGAATGTCAAAAGTTTCTAACGACTGAAAAGACAAAGGATTGCAGGGCCATGGTCTCCTGTATGGTTGTTGTGTCAGGGACACACTCCAATGTTTAGAGGATTATTACTTCTCTTGGCAGCCTATGAGGCTGTGAGGGGGAGGACTTTTTCTCAACCACATGGATGTTGGTAGTTGAAACTTCTCAAAGGAATGTCTACACTGCCCAGGTAGCTGTTGAATTGCCCGTAACTATACATGAGGGCCTGACAATGCCCAGGCTGGACTGAGCTAGAGGACCACAGATGCCTGCCTGGATAGTCAGAGGTCAAGGGCTGTCCTGCCTGAGGCTTGATCATCTACTCATGCCCACTCAGATGGGACAAAGGATGCCTCCAGTGCCAAGAGGGCCCCACCAGCCCTTAAGAAGGCAGCAGCTGGGGGCTGGCAGGTCACTGCACCCAGTCCTGTATAAATCCACACATGTCCACTGAGTGCCCTCCTGTCTGGGCTGTGCTGGAATCTGAGGCTGCCCAGGCAGGGTAGGGCCAGCATCACCCTTCCCAGGTAGGAGGGCAGAAGGAAACCATGCATGACTTCTGACACCCTCTCCAATCCTTGACAGAGTTTGAGTTGGATAAGAAACAGTCCGAGACAAGAACAGACATTTCATTCTTCTTTCAGAGCCCAGGACTGAGGGAAGGGAGGCCAGAAAAACAGTTATTGACCTCAGCTCCCTGACTCTTGTTTGACCCTGGGCAAGTCCTATCCATTCTGGAGGCTTGAGAGAGAAAGAGAGGGGAGGGCAATGAGGGCCAATTGTGCTTAAACCTAACTCTAACCTTTACCCTAAGAACCCTAACCTCTAACCTTAACCCCCTAACAACCCTAGCCCCAGACCCCTAGACCCTCGCCCCTGACCCCTAAACTCTAATCCCCGGCCCTGACCCTTTAACCACAACCCTCTACCATGACTCTCCAACAATGACCCATAACCCTAAACCGTGACCCCTGAACCCTCACACTGACTCAATCCCAGGCCTAAAGCCCGGCCTAGTGGGTACCAAGGGATGACTGTATGAACTCTCAAAGAAACCAAGGAACTAAATCTTCCTGACCATGAATTTAGCAATGGTTTCTTAGATTTGACAGTAAAGCATAAGAAATGAAAGAAAAAAATAGATAACTTGGATTTCCTCAAGATTACAAACCTTTGTGCAACAAAAGAGGCTCTCCAGAAAGTAAAAAGACAGCCCACAGAATGGAAGATAATATTGGCACATTATATATCTGATAAGACTCTTTACCGAGAATATACCCAGGACTTTTACAACTCATCAACAAAAAGACAAACAATAAAATTTTTGAAACAGACAAATGACTTGCATGGACTGCTCTCCAGGCAAGACATACAAATGGTCAACAAGGACATGAAAAGATGTCAAACATCAGTAGTCATGATGAAAATGCAAATTAAAGCCACAGTGTGATGCCCCTTCACACACACTAGAATAAAAATAAATTTTTAAATAAATTTTTAAATAAATTTTTAAATATATAAATAAAAATAACAAATGTTGGCAACAATGTAGAGAAATTAGAACCCTTAAAAGTTACTTGTGGAGATGTACAATGGTGTAGTCTATGTGTACAAAACTTTAGCATTTACTCAAAAATATAATTACCATGTGGTTCAACAACTCCACTCCTAGATATATACCCAAAATATGGAAAACAGGTGTTCAAACAAAAACTTGTTCACCAATTATTCATAGCAGCACTGTTCACAATAGCCCAAGGTAGAAAAGATTTAAATGTCCATCAGCAGGTAAACAGATAAGCAAAATAAGGTAGATCCATAAGCTGCATTATTCTGTCATATAAAAGAATAAAGTAAAATTATACAGCCACTGTGGAATACTGTATGGTGGCTCCTCAAAAACATGGAAAATGTATGATCCCTTGATTCTGCTCCAGGGTGTACACCCAAAATATTAGAAAGCAAGGACTGGAACAGATATCTGTACCCCATATTCATAGCAACATTATTCACAATTTCCAGCCAAAAGGTGGAAGCAACACAACACATCCTTCAACAGATGAATGGATAAGTACAGTGTAGTATATACACAATGGAATATGATTCAACCTTTAAAACTAAGGTAATTCTCACACATGCTACAATGTGGATGAACCTTGAAGTCATTATGCTAAGTGAAACAAGCCAGACACAAAAAGGACAAACGGTCTATGATTCCACGAGTATGAGGTATCCAGATAAGTCAAATTCAAAGACAAAGTAGAATAAGGTTGCCAGGGGTTGAGGTGAGTTAGTGTTTAATGCCTACGGTTTCATATGGGGAAAATATCTGGAGATGGATGGTGAGGATATTTTTACAACAATGTGAATGTAGTTAATGCCATAGAACTGTATACTTAAAAATGGTTTAAATGGGGCTTCCCTCACGGCACAGTGGTTAAGAATCTGCCTGCCAATGCAGGGGACATGGGTTCAAGCGCTGGTCCTGGAAGATCCCGCATGCCGTGGAGCAGCTAAGCCCGTGTGCCACAACTACTGAGCCTGCGTTCTAGAGCCTGCGAGCCACAACTACTGAAGCCCGTGTGCCTAGAGCCCGTGCTCCACAACAAGAGAAGCCACCGCAACGAGAAGCCTGCACACAGCAATGAAGAGTAGCCCCCGCTCGCCGCAACTAGAGAAAGCCTGCACACAGCAACAAAGACACGACACAGCCAAAAAATAAAAAATAAAATAACATTTTTAAAAAAGCTTTAAAAAAGTGGTTTAAATGGTAAATGTTATGTATTTTTAATCACGATGGAAAAAATGAATGAAATAATCATCAATGTTACAATGTGGATAAACACTGCAAACATCCTAAGTGAAAGAAGCCACACAGAAAAACCACCCAGATCATGCTCATCTTGTACACTCTAAGTCCAGCAAGGTTTTTAAAGTGAGGAAAAGCCCCAGTGATGGTTCCAAGAAAAGAAAACTGGATTCGAATGGAAAATATATTTCCACAAAGCTGGGGCAGCTGGTGAAAGTTGAAGCAGGTCTGGGGATAGGATTATAATGTGGAAACCATAATTATTCCTCATTTTGGGGTTATGTGCTGGTTCCCTGGGAGAGTGGCCCTCCCACTCTCACAGGGTAAAACAAACTGGAGTATTTTGTGAATGTGGAAAACTTGATACTGCTATTTGAAGTTTTTTATACACTTGAAATTTACTAGAAAATAAAGTACTTATCAAAACAACCATGCCATACCACGCCAGAAATACAGACATCAAACTTTGTTATAGAGGCCAAGCTCTACCCAGATCCAGCTCACCCACAGTGGTGATGCCAATCACCCTTGTAGGAGTCCACATACTACAAGAGGCACCATTGGAAGATTACATTGGGAGCCACTATGTCTTGGGTGCTGTGGATGACCTAGATGTAGTTGAAACAGTGGGATTTCTGAATTCTAGTTTTCCATATTCAACCACCAAAAAACTGTTACAACTAAAAGATGAATTCAGTAAAGCTGCAGGATACAAAAAAAAAAAGAAAAATCAATGCACAAAAATCATTTGTGATTCTATACACTGATAATGAACCATCAGAAAAGGAATTTTTTTTAAAAATCCCACTTACAATTGCATCCAAAAAGATAACTAGGAGTAAATTTAACCAAGGACGTGAAGGACCTGCACACTGAAAACTGGAAGACACTGATAAAGGAAACTGAACAGACAAAAATAAATGGAAAGATACCCCGTGCTCATGGGTAAAAAGAATATTTTGAAAATATGCATTCTAAGGTGGGACTTTCCTGGCCGTCCAGGGGTTGGGACTCTGTGCTCCCACTGCAGGGGGCGCAGGTTCGATCCCTGGTTGGGGAACTAAGATCCCGCATCATGCATGCCACATGGTGTGGCCCAAAATTTTTTTCTTAATTTTAAAAAATATGCATTCTAGCCAAATTAATGTACACATTCAACACAATCCCTACCAAAAGTCCAACGACATTTTCCATAGAAACAGAGCAAACAATCTTAAGATGTGTGTGGAACCACAAAGGACCCAGAAGAGCCAAAGCCACCCTGAGGAAGGAGAACGGGCTGGAGGCATCTCGCTCCCTGACTTCACACTTCATTACGAAGCTACAGTCCCAAAAAAGTGTGGAATTGGCACAAAAACAGGCGCACAGACCAGAGGAACAGAGCAGAGAGCCCAGGAATCAACCTACAGGTATGTGATCAGTTAATTCACAAGAAAGGAGCCAAGAACATACACCAGGGAAAGGACAGTCCCCTCAAGAAATGGTGCTGGGAAAACCAGGCTCCACACGCCAAAGAACAACACTGCACTCTGTCTACACCACACACAAAAGCGGCCAAAAACCCAGTTTTCCACATCAAGCCCTTCCTCTCCTGGGTCCTCTGAAGACAGACACCCTCAGCGGTCAGCCATGCACAGGAACATTCTCCCCACATTTCCTCACCTTTTCCCTCAGTGGCGTCACCTCCCAGCAGGTCCTGAGGAGACCAGGCTCCTCTCAGCATGAACTGGACCCCACAGTGTCCCCAAGCTGAAGCCTCAGGGGATCCTGAGGAGACTCGGCCTCTGTTAGTGTGGACTCGACCCCAGCTTGTCCTGAAACCTGGCCGTCAGCGTGGACGCAACCCGCGTGTCCCAGAAGCCAAAGCCCCAGTGGGTCCTGAGGAGACAGGGCTCCTCTCAGCATGAACGTGAACAGCATGATCTGAACAGACATCCCGCCAAAAAAAGATATACAGATGGTAAACATCATACAGAAACAAGCTCAACATCATATACCATTAGGGAGTTACAAATTAAAATCATGAGATATCACAGCACACCTATTAGCACTGCTAAACTCCAAAAATATGAAAATACCAATTGCTAGAGGGTGAGGAACAAAAGGAGCTCTCCCTCATAGCTGGGGGGATGCATGTGCAGCCACTTTGTAAAACAATTTGGCAGTTTTTTCCAAAGCTAAACAAGTCTCACGTTGGGATCCAACAATCATGCTTCCAGTATTCAGGCAACTGCTTTGAAAATCTATGTCCAAATGCAAACAAGGATGCAATTATGCACAGCAGCACTTTCATAATGGCTAAAAACTTGAAGAAATCAGGATATCCTTCAAAAGATGAATGTATAAGCAAATTGGGGTAGATCCATGTCAAGGTGAGTAGAATATGCCACCCCAAAATATGTCTCTCTGGCATAAGGATTATTGGTCTGCTTTAAAAAAAAGGGGGGCTTCCCTGGTGGCTCAGTGGTTAAGAGTCTGCCTGCCAATGCAGGGGACACGGGTTCGAGCCCTGGTCCGGGAAGATCCCACACGCCGCAGAGCAACAAAGCCCATGCTCCACAACTACTGAGCCTGCGCTCTAGAGCCCACGAGCCACAACTACTGACCCCGTGTGCCACAACTACTGAAGCCTGCACACCTAGAGCCTGTGCTCCGCGACAACAAAAGCCACAATGAGAAACCCACGCACTGCAAAGAAAAGTAGCCCCTGCTCGCCACAACCAGAGAAAAGCCTGCACGCAGCAATGAAGACCCAATGCAGCCAAAAATAAAATAATATATTCAATAAAAAATCTCAGAAAACTGAGATTGCTGTTTTATGAAAGACATTTACAATACAGAAGTCGCCATTTATAAGGGTATGTCCCTCTTTGCACCAAAAATAGAAGGATAATTAAATCTTAAGTAACTCTTTTCAATGGAGAAGTCCTGACTTAAATGTGCAAACAATCATACCCTTGTTTACTGTGCTTTGCATGATAACCTGCCATAAGTGGTCTTCCTCCCTTCCCCAGCATATTTCTTCTGTTTTTAGCTGAAGAGCTATTTAAGGGGATGGTTTTGGTCATTTCAGGGAGTGACTCAGTTTTCCTTGCTATCCCCCCTGTATTCAGAAGGTAGACATGTAATTAAACTTCTGCTTTTCTCCTGGTAATCTGTCTTTTATTACAGGGGCAGGGTGGCCTCAACCAAGAACCTGAAAAAGTAGAGGGAAAATTGTTTTTCCGCCCATACACATGCAGTGGAATACTACTCAGCAGAAAGGAATGCACCATCAGCCTATGGAAAGACATGGATAAATCCTCAGCATATACTGCTAAGTGAAAGCATCCAGGCTGAGGAGGCTGCACACAGTATGACCCCATTGGTGACATTCTGGGAAAGGCAAAGCTACATAGATGATAAGCAGATCATGGGGTGGGGGGTTTGAAGTATTCCATGTGACATTCTAGGATGGATACCTGTCACTATGCATTTGTCTAAGCCCACAGATGTGTATAGCCCAAGGGGCCAATCATAATCTATTCAAATTTAGTTATTTAGAATGTAGGCATGTGTCAGGATGGAATACATAATGTGACAGAGTCTAACTGTGTTAGAAATATATGGAAACAACTCACTGTAGGGGATGGGATAAAAGGTGCTGACCTAAGTTACCTTTGGAAATGAATGGAATCTGTAGACTAAAGGCAAAATGGACCGTATATAAAGAGTGGGCTTTATTTTACGAAGTTCTTTCCAGGGTGTAGTAGCTAACAACTCTGAAACCTCTGCACATGTAACCTGGAAAGGAGCAATGCATACATAAATGGCAGATGGTGGGAGCCAGGCTCCTCATTGTGGGAACGGGAAGTTACAGATAAGCAAGGGGAGAGCCTCTGCCCTCATAAACCTGGATCTGGGCTTCCTGGGAGGACGCTGACTGGCCGGGGGAAACACACAGATCTTCACGCTGGGAAGACCCTGCAGACACAGGAACTTCACACCCCATCTTTCCACCCATACCTGCTGGAAACACTCAGCCCTCCATCATCAGTCAATTGCAGCGTTTAAGACATTCTCACCCCCAGGCAGATAAAGGAACATGAGGGTCTTGCTTACCCCTAAGCTGTCCCAGAATCCAGGCCCTGGGGGTGGAGCCAGGATGGGGGTGCCTGGGCTCCTGACCAGCAGGTGAGAGGAAGGAGGAAGACCAGTTCCGAGGACAGAGGTTCCCTCAAGTCTGTGAGCCCAGGAGCCCCGATGGGATTCATTCCCAGTGCGGACATGGGCAGGGCCTGCAGTGGTTCTGTGTTCCCCCTGGGCCCCTTTGATGAAGCCATGGCAACACTGGGCCCAGACGTCTCCTGGCGGTGTCTCAAACTCTGACACAGCGGTTTTACAAAGGAACAAGAGAATGGAGCTGAGCCCCTGACGGCCACTCCTTTCTGGCTCTGAGTTGCTTCCAACAGGACCGCAATCACCTGCACATAGTCTGCTGTGACCTACCTGCCCCCATTGGCCTTTCCTCTCCCTCCCTGCGATGAGTCCCGTGACATTTCCAGCCTGGACCCCTCTCCCAGGCCAGACGCCTCTGTCCAGTCACTGCACCCCCATCTCACCTTGGGGGCTAACAGGGCACTCAGGGGACCAGGATCCTGCAGGTCTCCACACCCAGGAGCAGCCCCACCTTCCCAGGTTGCTGAGCCCAGGCACCGGGTGTAACCGAGCAGGACCCTACGGGGCCTTCCCAGGACAGACCCCTCCCCCACATCCTCTGCTGGAGCTCCTCTCTGAAGTACCTGGATAACAGCATCTGATGCACGCTTCCTGAGTTGTTTTACAGATGCTGAAACCACCACCAAACGGAAGAAATTAACTACCTGATGATCATGAACAGGTAGCCCCGGAACTTCTGGTGCCTAAGAATTTAGAGTGTTAACTGCCTGTTACCTCACCATCAACCAGAGAATTGTGCACCAGCTGATCACATACCCTGCGACCCCCCTCCATCACTTGGCCTTTAAAATTCCTTTGCTGAAATCCTTCAGGGAGTTTGGGGTTTTAGAGCACAGGCCGCCTGGCCTCCTTGTATTGGCACTTTTACAATTAAAGCTGCACTTCCCTTCACCACACCCGGTGTCAGTAGACTGGCTTTACTGCACTCGGGCAAGCGGACCCAAGTTTCGTTTGGTAACACTGGGGTCTCCCAGGCTCCCACTCTCCTTGTGCCCCACTGACTGTCATCTGCTCCTCCAGAGTCTTGTTGCAGCAAAAATAGAAATGAAGTTTTCCCTCCCCTGAGAACAAGGAAAACAAAGGGAACAGCGAATAGGCTAGAGAAGAAACATAATCTGGCCTGAAAGAATTAATCACTCCTTGTTTTACTTTGTCACTAATTTGTAGTAACTAGATGTGTACTTTACAAAGCTAACCTCACTCCCTGACGCTATGTCATTTACATTCGGCACCCATCACCCCTAACTCTGTGTGAGTTACATCCCCTGCCTCTCACTCCCTAACCTTATTATGTCCAGCACTTACATTCTATACGCCCTTCATAACAAGTCACCCCCTATAGTTTTTGCATTTCAGAAACAAGGTCACTGGTCGATAAACCAGAGGCAAACGGACGCAATTACCAGACTGCCGGGCCCCAATTACCGGGCAGCCTGATGCCAGCTATGACTGTTTTGAAATAATGCAAAGGAAAGGAGGAATGCAAGACCTTCACTACTTTGATCCTCATCCTATACCCCAGACTGCGAGAGCGCCACGTATAAAATCTTCCCTGATTCTCAAGGAGGGGTGCCCAGTTCTTGAGGCGCTAGCTGGCTGTGTCTTCCCTGTTGTCTGGCAGAAGAATAAAGCCATCTCTCTCTTCCTCCAAAATCCCTGTCTCCGTATTTCTGTTTGGCCTCGGTGCACAGGGAAGCCGAGATTTCGACAACAGTCTGTGGCCAGTTCCCACACTAATTCACCTCTACACCCACAGCCCTGGCCCAAGCCCGATCTTGTGCCTGGTTCCTCCATCAGGCCCTGGTAAAACTCCCTGCCCACACGGTGCACCTCACATCCCACCCCAACGTGGTCTTTCTGAAGCATAAACGAGACTGTGACTCTCTCCCACCTGTAATCCCCCAAATGTTTCCCCACTTCCACTAGGGTATCTGCTGGGAGAGACATCTGCCAAGGCCCTGAGAGTCCCTGGCATCCCCACGAGGCTGCTGGCTCCTGGGTTCCCTGACAGTGAGCACCTCAGCTGGCCAGGCGACATGGCAGGAAACCCCAGAACTGCTCACCTCAGGAGGGGACTGGCACGGCCACTGCCTGATCAGAGAGAGCAGAGAAGGGCTCCCCAGCTGGGACACAGACTCTGCACGAGTGGCCTCTCCCTGAGCCACTACATCACCTCGTGTGACTTGAGGGAAGGAAGGACCGAGGCACACTTGGCTCCTAAGGAGGATGGGATAGGCTCAGCCATGTCCCCACAAATTCACATGCTGAATCCCTAACACCCAGGACCTCAGGATGTGGCTGTATTTGGAGATGGGATTTTTAAAGAGGTGATCAAGGTAAAAATGAGGTCACTAGGGTGGATCCTAATCCAATAGGATTAGTGTCCTACAAGGAGAGATTAGGACACAGAGAGGCACAGGGGGAGATCATGACGACCTGGGGAGAAGATGGTTGTCTAAGCACCAAGTAGAGAGGCCTCAGGAGAAGCCAGTCTGCACACACCTTGATCTCAGACAGCATCCAGGACTGGGAGATAGGCCTGTTATTCAAGCTGCCCAGTCTGTGGTATTTGTTATGGAGGTCCTGAGCAGACTCACATGCAGGGTAACTCAGGGCTCAGACTGGACAGAGCCCACTCTCCATCCCCCTGTACGTGAGTTACAGGATCCTCAGGATCTGAGGAGGGGGACCCTGAGGAGAGACACAAGATAGAAGATGCTAGGCATTAACATGACTGCATTCATGTTAAACGTGCCTGAAGTCCATTCACACGAGATGGTTTTGTCCTGTATGTACATCGGCACCTTCGGTCTGAACTGCAGATCTTTAGCTTCACCACCTCCACTGAGAGCATTAGCTTCACCTGCTGTGGACCGTCTCCTATAGGATTTCCAGAACCACAAAGCATCGAAGCTTCACAGGATCCAGAGTCTGTGCGCTAGCGTCTGGGCGACCCTCACAGCAGGGCCGCGCAGCTGCCCATCAGAACCCATTTCCCTTTTTCCTGTTCACAGCTACCCTGCACCTCCCAGCTTTCCCACCCCTTACAGCTAGGGCGTAGTGTCTCGTGTTACCAAGGGGAAGGGGTGGAGGTGGTGAGGGCCTTGGCCAGCCTGCATCCTTGGACGGAGGGCATGATGCCCACCTGGTCACCCCACCCTGCTGGTTGGAGCCCTCACCTGGAAGCAGGGAGGAGAAACAAGGGGGACAGAGCCTGGGACCTGACACCCACCTGCCCTGGACTCTCACAAGAAGGGGACAGAGACAGCTTGAGCTTCAGCCCAGTTTTGGGAGACACTTTGTTCCAGCAACAAACTTCTGCCTTAAAAGCCAAGGTGCTTTACAAACCCCTCCCCAGCTGTCACAGAAAGTCAGGCTTAATCTCATCACACTTTTCTCAAACCCCAGCTCATGGTGAGACCACCTCTCAGGTGATGGTGCTTCAGAGCAGCCCCTTTAAAAGATCCCTGGAGTTCAGCTCTCCCAGCCCTGCCGTCAGTTTAAGGGAGAAGTTTCCTTGACAACCTTGACAAACCTGCTCAGTTTCCTTGACAACCAAGCTTCACAATCTCCCAAACTCTTCTCCTTCAAACATCCCTATTCTAGGCTTGATGAGCCTAAAGTGACAGTGCTGTCATCATGTGCCAGAGAGTGACTCCTCCAAGCCCGTAGTTCCTGGTTACATGATGCTATTGATGATGAAATCCCAGAAGAGCCAGCTTTGCAAGGTAACCACTTCTGGACTCGGCA